>NC_090334.1:83412218-83522020 GCF_035084215.1 Heptranchias perlo | reverse complement strand
TAGAGAGTGAGAATGAGAGTCAGTGAGTGAGAGTGAGAGAGAGTGGGAATGAGAGTGAGAGAGAGTGAGAATGAGAGTCAGTGAGTGAGAGTGAGAGAGAGTGGGAATGAGAGTGAGAGAGAGTGAGAATGAGAGTCAGTGAGTGAGAGTGGGAATGAGAGTGAGAGAGAGTGAGAATGAGAGTCAGTGAGTGAGAGTGGGAATGAGAGTGAGAGAGAGTGGGAATGAGAGTGAGAGAGAGTGAGAATGAGAGTCAGTGAGTGAGAGTGGGAATGAGAGTGAGAGAGAGTGGAATGAGAGTGAGAGAGAGTGAGAATGAGAGTCAGTGAGTGAGAGTGAGAGAGAGTGGGAATGAGAGTGAGAGAGAGTGAGAGAGAGAGAGTGGGAGTGAGTGAGAGTGAGAGCCCACCGATCGGCTGCCCAGCCCGGGGTTGAGCGCCGCCGCCCCGGGTACTCACTGCCTCTTGCTGGCTTCCTCCCGGTCCATCTCACGCCTCCAGGTGAAAGTTATCCTCAGCCCGGCCTCTCCCACATCGGTGCCAGGTGCTGTCAGAGAGTCTCCACAAACCTCCCCTTTCTCCTTCTATCTTTTCTCAGCCCAACAATGTACTTTTTCTCCTTCTTTGCTGCTCTTGGGTGAACCCGCCGGGCTGTCCCGGGCTGGAGCTGCTCGGCTCGGTGCTCGGTCACTGCCTCCCCCGGGAGAGCCGCTCTGGACCTGGCGGTACAAAGTACGAGTGCTTTGGGCAGGGACGCTCAGTCTGTCTGTTTTTCACTCTCTCTCTCTCTCCACACTCTGCCCTGATGAGGCAGCGCCATCTGCAGCCGCCGCTCAGGAGCGTTTCCCTCAACCCACCTCCTATTTTATCCCTTTGGCCCCCCCCCCTCCTCCTCCTCTTCTCTCCTCACAGGGGGACAGCCCCCAGCCCCAGCACCAGCCCACCCTCAGAGTGGCTTGTGTAAACTCAGGAGAAAGTTCTTCACACAATGGGTTGCTGGAGTATGGAGATTGATACAGGGCTATGGGGAGAGAGTGGGGCAGTGGGATTAGTTTGGGATTGATACAGGGCTATGGGGAGAGAGTGGGGCAGTGGGATTAGTTTGGGATTGATACAGGGCTATGGGGAGAGAGTGGGGCAGTGGGATTAGTTTGGGATTGATACAGGGCTATGGGGAGAGAGTGGGGCAGTGGGATTAGTTTGGGATTGATACAGGGCTATGGGGAGAGAGTGGGGCAGTGGGATTAGTTTGGGATTGATACAGGGCTATGGGGAGAGAGTGGGGCAGTGGGATTAGTTTGGGGATTGATACAGGGCTATGGGGAGAGAGTGGGGCAGTGGGATTAGTTTGGGATTGATACAGGGCTATGGGGAGAGAGTGGGGCAGTGGGATTAGTTTGGGATTGATACAGGGCTATGGGAGAGAGTGGGGCAGTGGGATTAGTTTGGGATTGATACAGGGATATGGGGAGAGAGCGGGGAAGTGGGATTAGTTTGGGATTGATACAGGGCTATGGGGAGAGAGTGGGGCAGTGGGATTAGTTTGGGGATTGATACAGGGCTATGGGGAGAGAGTGGGGCAGTGGGATTAGTTTGGGATTGATACAGGGCTATGGGGAGAGAGTGGGGCAGTGGGATTAGTTTGGGATTGATACAGGGATATGGGGAGAGAGTGGGGCAGTGGGATTAGTTTGGGATTGATACAGGGCTATGGGGAGAGAGTGGGGCAGTGGGATTAGTTTGGGATTGATACAGGGCTATGGGGAGAGAGTGGGGCAGTGGGATTAGTTTGGGATTGATACAGGGCTATGGGGAGAGAGTGGGGCAGTGGGATTAGTTTGGGATTGATACAGGGCTATGGGGAGAGAGTGGGGCAGTGGGATTAGTTTGGGATTGATACAGGGCTATGGGGAGAGAGTGGGGCAGTGGGATTAGTTTGGGGATTGATACAGGGCTATGGGGAGAGAGTGGGGCAGTGGGATTAGTTTGGGATTGATACAGGGCTATGGGGAGAGAGTGGGGCAGTGGGATTAGTTTGGGATTGATACAGGGCTATGGGGAGAGAGCGAGGCAGTGGGATTAGTTTGGGATTGATACAGGGCTATGGGGAGAGAGTGGGGCAGTGGGATTAGTTTGGGATTGATACAGGGCTATGGGGAGAGAGCGGGGAAGTGGGATTAGTTTGGGATTGATACAGGGCTATGGGGAGAGAGTGGGGCAGTGGGATTAGTTTGGGGATTGATACAGGGCTATGGGGAGAGAGTGGGGCAGTGGGATTAGTTTGGGATTGATACAGGGCTATGGGGAGAGAGTGGGGCAGTGGGATTAGTTTGGGATTGATACAGGGCTATGGGGAGAGAGTGGGGCAGTGGGATTAGTTTGGGATTGATACAGGGCTATGGGGAGAGAGTGGGGCAGTGGGATTAGTTTGGGATTGATACAGGGCTATGGGGAGAGAGTGGGGCAGTGGGATTAGTTTGGGGATTGATACAGGGCTATGGGGAGAGAGTGGGGCAGTGGGATTAGTTTGGGATTGATACAGGGCTATGGGGAGAGAGTGGGGCAGTGGGATTAGTTTGGGATTGATACAGGGCTATGGGGAGAGAGCGAGGCAGTGGGATTAGTTTGGGATTGATACAGGGCTATGGGGAGAGAGTGGGGCAGTGGGATTAGTTTGGGATTGATACAGGGCTATGGGGAGAGAGCGGGGAAGTGGGATTAGTTTGGGATTGATACAGGGCTATGGGGAGAGAGTGGGGCAGTGGGATTAGTTTGGGGATTGATACAGGGCTATGGGGAGAGAGTGGGGCAGTGGGATTAGTTTGGGATTGATACAGGGCTATGGGGAGAGAGTGGGGCAGTGGGATTAGTTTGGGATTGATACAGGGCTATGGGGAGAGAGTGGGGCAGTGGGATTAGTTTGGGATTGATACAGGGCTATGGGGAGAGAGTGGGGCAGTGGGATTAGTTTGGGGATTGATACAGGGCTATGGGGAGAGAGTGGGGCAGTGGGATTAGTTTGGGATTGATACAGGGCTATGGGGAGAGAGCGAGGCAGTGGGATTAGTTTGGGATTGATACAGGGCTATGGGGAGAGAGTGGGGCAGTGGGATTAGTTTGGGATTGATACAGGGCTATGGGGAGAGAGCGGGGAAGTGGGATTAGTTTGGGATTGATACAGGGCTATGGGGAGAGAGTGGGGCAGTGGGATTAGTTTGGGGATTGATACAGGGCTATGGGGAGAGAGTGGGGCAGTGGGATTAGTTTGGGATTGATACAGGGCTATGGGGAGAGAGCGGGGCAGTGGGATTAGTTTGGGATTGATACAGGACTATGGGGAGAGAGTGGGGCAGTGGGATTAGTTTGGGATTGATACAGGGCTATGGGGAGAGAGTGGGGCAGTGGGATTAGTTTGCTGATTGATACAGGGCTATGGGGAGAGAGCGGGGCAATGGGATTAGTTTGGGGATTGATACAGGGCTATGGGGAGAGAGTTGGGTAGTGGGATTACTTTGGGATTGATACAGGGCTATGGGGAGAGAGTGAGGCAGTGGGATTCGTTTGGGGTTTGATACAGGGCTATGGGGAGAGAGGGGGGCAGTGGGATTAGTTTGGGATTGAATCAGGGCTATGGGGAGAGAGCGGGGCAGTGGGATTAGTTTGGGGATTGATACAGGACTATGGGGAGAGAGTGGGGCAGTGGGATTAGTTTGGGGATTGATACAGGGCTATGGGGAGAGAGTGGGGCAGTGGGATTAGTTTGGGATTGATACAGGACTGTGGGGAGAGAGTGGGGCAGTGGGATGAGTTTGGGATTGATACAGGGCTATGGGGCGAGAGCGGGGCAGTGGGATTAGTTTGGGATTGGTACAGGGCTATGGGGAGAGAGCGGGGCAGTGGGATTAGTTTGGGATTGATACAGGGCTATGGGGAGAGAGCGGGGCAATGGGATTAGTTTGGGGATTGATACAGGGCTATGGGGAGAGAGTGGGGTAGTGGGATTAGTTTGGGATTGATACAGGGCTATGGGGAGAGAGTGAGGCAGTGGGATTAGTTTGGGATTGATACAGGGCTATGGGGAGAGAGTGGGGCAGTGGGATTAGTTTTGGATTGATACAGGACTGTGGGGAGAGAGTGGGGCAGTGGGATTAGTTTGGGATTGATACAGGGCTATGGGGAGAGAGTGGGGCAGTGGGATTAGTTTGGGATTGATACAGGGCTATGGGGAGAGAGCGGGGAAGTGGGATTAGTTTGGGATTGATACAGGGCTATGGGGAGAGAGCGGGGCAGTGGAATTAGTTTGGGATTGATACAGGGCTATGGGGAGAGAGTGGGCAATGGGATTAGTTTGGGATTGATACAGGGCTATGGGGAGAGAGCGGGGCAGTGGGATTAGTTTGGGATTGATACAGGGCCATGGGGAGAGAGTGGGGTAGTGGGATTAGTTTGGGGATTGATACAGGGCTATGGGGAGAGAGTGGGGTAGTGGGATTAGTTTGGGATTGATACAGGGCTATGGGGAGAGAGTGAGGCAGTGGGATTAGTTTGGGATTGATACAGGGCTATGGGGAGAGAGTGGGCCATTGGGATTAGTTTGGGATTGATACAGGGATAAGGAGAGAGAGCGGGGCAGTGGGAATAGTTTGAGGTTTTATACAGGGCTATGGGGAGAGAGTGGGGCAGTGGGATTAGTTTGGGATTGATACAGGGCTATGGGGAGAGAGTGGGGCAGTGGGATTAGTTTGGGGATTGATATAGGGCAATGGGGAGAGAGTGGGGCAGTGGGATGAGTTTGGGATTGATATGGGGCTATGGGGAGAGAGAGGGGCAGTGGGATTAGTTTGGGGATTGATACAGGACAATGGAGAGAGCGGGGCATTGGGATTAGTTTGGGATTGATACAGGACCAATGGGGGAGAGCGGGGCAGTGGGATTAGCTTGGATTGGATCATGGATTCAAGTTCCACTCCAGAGACTTCAGCAGATAATCCAGGCTGACAATCCCAGTGCTGCAGTATCGGAGGTGCCGTCTTTCAGATGAGACGTTAAACCAATCCCCCGTCTGCCCTCTCAGGTGGACATAAAAGATCCCACGGCCACTATTCGAAGAAGAGCAAGAGAGTTCTCCACAGTGTCCTGGCCAATATTTATTCCTCAACCAACATCAATTTAAAAAAAAAGAAATGATTATCTGGTCATTATCACGTTGCTGTTTGTGGGACCTTACTGTGCGCAAATTGGCTGCCGCGTTTCATACATTATAACAGTGTCCACATCTCAACAGTACTTCATTGGCTGTAAAGCGCTTTGGGACGTCCTGAGGTCATGAAAGCTGCTGTAGAAATACAAGCTCTTTCTTACTGGAAGCCTCGAGATGCCTGCGGAGACGTAGCTCTCCCGCTTGGCACCAGTTGAGGGGATGAATGGCCTGCTCTTGTTCCCGTGTAACAGGCTCGAGGGGCTGAATGGCCTGCTCTTGTTCCCGTGTAACAGGCTCGAGGGGCTGAATGGCCTCCTCCTGTTCCCAATGTCACCAGCCTCAGGAGCAGAGAAGGGAAAATCACGCTGAAGGAAACGCTGGTCCATAAATCTGTTGGACGTTTTGGAGACTCGTTGCCCTGAGACGCCCTCCGACCTAAAAAGAGCACCAGCCCCAACTCCGAGAGGCATCTGCTCAGATGAGACTCACTGCGCCGACCAACAAATAGCGGAGGCCTGGGCCTAACCTCGCCCGTTGATTTGTTGCCGCTTCATGTGAGTGACCTTCTAAAGTATTCGCCTATTGATCCTGCAGTCCTTGATCTAATCTGAATTCCCCAAATTAGGTTGGAGTCTTAAAACTCACTTCAAAGCATCTCACTAATCTGCCTTTAATTATAAATATGATTTTGGATTCTTCCCCGATCCTTATCTTCACGGAGGGTCGTTAATCTGCGGTCACGTCTAGATGATATACTTTTTTGTTTGCATCTGACTGAAACAAAATCTAAAAAGGGCCCTGTGAAACACTCCTTAATCAAGTAGCGATAAGCTCGGGCTCCAAATGATGGTTGCCAAGGGCCTAAATATTGTCGTTGGCTCGTGGCACGACTTCATTGAAGGATCTGCTGCAGCTCCGGCCAAAGGAACTGAAATGGTTTCAAGGATGCAGAAGATCAGGCGACAGATAGGATTGTTGGGGGGGGGGGTGTGCGGAGTCTTATCCTCAGACCGAGTCTCCGATCCAAACTCTGCAACCAAGACAGCCTTTCATCAGCCGGTCCGAGTTATCAATCCAACGATTGGCACGAGATGGTCGGCCACGTTCCCAACGCTGAGCCCAACCTGACCAGCCCTCCTCCAGAACAGGACAGACAAGCGGTTTTGGATAAGGCGGAGTCGGCCACCAGCTCATGTACCAGAACATAGGAACGGGAGGAGACCATTCAGCCCCTCGAGCCTGTTCCACCATTCAGTCAGATCGTGGCTGATCTGCACCTCATCTCAATTTAGCCAGCTGATTAAATGCTATTGTTACAAGAAGCTGTTCATCACAATCTGATTCCAGATATGTTGGGTCTTGTTGTAGACAATCATCAAATCCGTATTCATCACTTTCATGAAGACATTCACACCCAGACTTACTTATAAATGGCATCAAATCCATAAATCCCCAGGGAATGACCACGTCTTCAATTCCAGGATCATTTTCCAGATGTTAATCAAGGTGTTTAAAATGATTACAGGATTTGATAGGGTCGATGCAGAGAAACTATTTCCTCTGGTGGGAGAGTCCAGAACAAGGGGACATAATCTTAAAATTAGAGCTAGGCCGTTCAGGGTTGATGTCAGGAAGCACTTCTTCACACAAAGGGGAGTGGAAATCTGGAACTCTCTCCCCCAATTCTGGATTCTGGGGGTCAATTGAAATTTTCAAGATTGAGATTGATGGATTTTTGTTGGGTAAGGGTATCAAGGGTCACGGAGCCAAGGCGGGTAAATTGAGTTGAGATACAACCTTCTAAACGCAAGGGAATACAACCCAAGATAATGCAACCTGTCCTCATAATTTAGCCCTTTAAGCCCTGGTATCATTCTGGTGAATCTGTGCTGCACCCCCTCCAAGGCCAATATATCCTTCCTGAGGTGCGGTGCCCAGAACTGAACACAGTCTCCAGATGGGGTCTGACTAAGGCCCTGTACAATTGAAGCATCACTTCCTCCCCTTTGTATTCCAGCCCCCTCGAGATAAAGGCCAACGTTCCATTAGACTTTTTAATTGCTTTCTATACCTGTGCACCAGCTTTTAGTGATTTTGTACATGGACACTAACATCCTTTTCCTCCTTCGTAGCTCCAAGTCTCTCACCATAAAGAAAATACTCCGATTTGTCTTTCTTGGATCCAAAGTGGATGACCTCACATTTCCTCACATTGAGCTCCATCTGCCATAATATTGCCCACTCACCTAATCTATCAACGTCCCTTTGTAACTTCCTGATCCCATCTGCACAGCTTAAAGTGCCTCCTAACTTAGTCTCATTTGCACACTTGGATATACAACTCTCTATTCCTTCATCCAGGTCATTAATAAATACGGTGAAAAGCTGAGGCCCCTGGGGAACACCACTGGTCCCATCCCGCCAATCAATGAACGTTCCCTACTTTCCGTCTCCGACCTCCCAACCAATTACCAACCCAGGTAGAATCCAAGGGCAAGTCCTATTGAAGTGTTAAAAAGAGGAAAAGGAGGGCAAAAAGGAACAATTCCACGGGGCGATGACCCCAAGGTCACCTGAATGACGTCCGACCCTATCTTGGGTTCGGGCAATTTTTCAGGTGTCTCTGGCAGCTGCCCAAAACAGGCGTTAGGCCCCCATCGCATATGTTAATGAGCCTAACACCAGTTTTAGGACCCATGCCAGGAATTCGTCTGCCCAGAGCAGAGCAAACGTAAGGAATCTTACAACACCAGGCTATAGTCCAACAGTTTTATTTGAAAATCACAAGCTTTCGGAGCTTACCTCCTTCGTCAGGTGAGTCACCTGACGAAGGAGAAAGCCTCCGAAAGCTTGTGATTTTCAAATAAAACTGTCGGATTGTCGCAAAAAACCCAACTGGTTCACTAATGTCCTTTAGGGAAGGAAACCTGCCGTCCTTACCCGCGGGGTCTGGCCGGTCTGTGACTCCAGTCCCCCCACCAGCGTGGTCGACTCTTAACCTTGTTCTGAAGTCGAGCAATAAATATCGGCCCTGACAACGACTCCCACATCCCGAGGATGAATAAAAAAATATATATTCCCACACCATCCACATACACAAGTGAATTTAGGGAACATTTCTGTTCAACACAGATACCTGATCGCCTTATAATTGTCCACACCACGAACACACAGTGACTCCAGAAAAACCATGGGTCCTGGATCTGTGACAGGAAGAGCCAAGGAAGGATGGTTTAAGAATGGTGATAATTGTTTTTTTAACAGTGACAGCTGGTCTCAGCGGGTATCACTCTCGCCTCTGGGTCAGCAGGTAGTGGGTTCGAGCCCCCACTCCAGAGACTTGAGCCCACAATCCAGGCCGACACTCCCGGTGCAGTACAGACGGAGTGCTGCACTGTCGGAGGTGCCGTCTTTCGGATGAGATGTTAAACCGAGGCCCCGTCTACTCCAGTGAATGTTAAAGCTGTAGTGAGAATATAGCGGACCAGACGGGTGGCATCAAATAGGATATCTTTCTTCATCAGAAAATTATCTGGTGAAATTGCTTCAATTCATAGATTTCAATCACCAGCTCAAGCTTTTCACAGCTTTATAACCTGCAAATTAAAGTTATTTTTGGAACCCAAACCAGCCATATAATAATGGCTGTCATTGTACACATTGTCATCCTCCCATTATACTATTTTATTAGTTCTTTTGAGAGTTACAGCCAACTGGTTCACTAATGTCCTTTATCGAAGGAAACCTGCCGTCCTTACCTGATCTGGGCCTATATGTGACTCCAGTCCCACACCAACATAGTTGACTCTTAACTGAGAGAGAGAGAGAGCAGCGTTCTTTGACTGAAGACTTGACGTTGTCATTGAGCTGGATCATGGGAACACCAGCTTGGCTTCTGCAATGGCGGAACTAGGTGACTAGATGACTCCTGGAAGGGGTCTTTCGATGACTCAGTCGGTTGTGTGCTCCCCAGTATGAGCTATACAACCATGAAGGTCTCGGGTTTGATTCTTGGTCTCTGCTGAGTGGCCTACAAGGCTGATCCCTGGTGTCAGGGTCTGCGTTATCTCTGTCACCTCCTCCAGCCCTACAACCCTCCGAGACCTCTGAGCACCTCCAATTCTGGCCTCAAGCATCCCCGATTTTAATCGCTCCACGTTGGCGGCTGTGCCTCCAACTGCCTGGGCTCTAAGCTCTGGAATTCCCTCCCTGAACCTCTCCCCCTCTCTAACTCTCTCTCCTCCTTTAAGACACTCCTTAAAACCAACCTCTTTGACCAAGCTTTTGGTCACCTGTCCTAATATCTCCTTCTGTGGCTTGGTGTCAAATTTTGTTTGATAATCGCTCCTGTGAAGCGCCTTGGGACGTTTTACTACGTTAAAGGCGCTATATAAATGCAAGATGTTCTTTTTATGAGGAAAGATTGGAGAGACATGGGCTTCTCAGCCAGGAAAGGAGGCATCCAAAGGGGTGGTTTTCAAGAAAAAGAAAGACCTTTCATTGCTATAGCACATCTCATGACCTCAGGATGTCCCAAACCACTTTACAGCCAATGAAGTACATTTGAAGTGTAGTCACTGTTGTAATGTTGGAAACGCGGCAGCCAATTTGCGCACAGCAAGATCCCACAAACAGCAACGTGATAATGACCAGGTGATCTGTTTTAGTGATGTTGGTTGAGGGACAAATATTGGCCAGGGCACCAGGAGAGCTCCCCTGCTCTTCTTTGAATGGTGGCCATGGGATCTTTTACATCTACCTGAGAGGGCAGACAGGGCCTAGGTTCAACATTTTTTTTCAATTTGTTCATGGGATGTGGGTGTCGCTGGCGAGGCCAGCATTTATTGCCCATCCCTAATTGCCCTTGAGAAGGTGGTGGTGAGCCGCCTTCTTGAACCGCTGCAGTCCGTGTGGTGACGGTTCTCCCACAGTGCTGTTAGGAAGGGAGTTCCAGGATTTTGTACCAGCGATGATGAAGGAACGGCGATATATTTCCAAGTCGGGATGGTGTGTGACTTGGAGGGGAACGTGCAGGTGGTGTTGTTCCCATGTACCTGCTGCCCTTGTCCTTCTAGGTGGTAGAGGTCGCGGGTTTGGGAGGTGCTATCGAAGAAGCCTTGGCGAGTTGCTGCAGTGCATCCTGTGGATGGTACACACTGCAGCCACAGTGCGCCGGTGGTGAAAGGAGTGAATGATTAGGGTGGTGGATGGGGTGCCAATCAAGTACACTTTGGGGTGCCAATCAAGTACACTTCTTGAGTGTTGTTGGAGCTGCACTCATCCGGGCAAGTGGAGAGTATTCCATCACACTCCTGACATGTGCCTTGTAGAAAGGCTTTGGGGAGTCAGGAGGTGAGTCACTCACCGCAGAATAACCAGCCTCTGACCTGCTCTCGTAGCCACATTATTTATGTGTCTGGTCCAGTTAAGTTTCTGGTCAATGGTGACCCCCAGGATGTTGATGGTAGGGGATTCGGCGATGGTAATGCTGTTGAATGATAAGGGGAGGTGGTTAGACTCTCTCTTGTTGGAGATGATGTGGAGATGCCGGTGATGGACTCGGGTTAACAATTGTAAACAATTTTACAACACCAAGTTATAGTCCAACGATTTTATTTTTAATCCCACAAGCTTGTGGGATTAAAAATAAAATCGTTGGACTATAACTTGGTGTTGTAAAATTGTTTACAATTGTTGGAGATGGTCATTGCCTGGCACTTGTCTGGCACGAATGTTACTTGCCACTTATGAGCCCAAGCCTGGATGTTGTCCAGGTCTTGCTGCATGCAGGCTCGGACTGCTTCATTATCTGAGGGGTTGCGAATGGAACTGAACACTGTGAAATCATCAGCGAACATCCCCATTTCTGACCTTATGATGGTGGGAAGGTCATTGATGAAGCAGCTGAAGATGGCTGGGCCTAGGACACTGCCCTGAGGAACTCCTGCAGCAATGTCCTGGGGCTGAGATGATTGGCCTCCAACAACCACTACCATCTTCCTTTGTTGTGTATATGGACTTTCAAAAGGCATTTAATAAAGTGCCACATATTAGATATGTTAGCAAAATTAAAGCCCATGGGATTAAAGGGGCAGTGACAGCATGGATACAAAATTGGCTAAGGGACAGAAAGCAGAGAGTAGTGGTGAACGGTTGCTTTTCAGACTGGAGGGAGTATACAGTGGTGTTCCCCAGGAATCAGTATTAGGACCACTGCTCTTTTTGATATATATTAATGACCTGGACTTGGGTATAGAGGGTGTAATTTCAAAGTTTGCAGATAACCCAAAACTCAGAAATGTAGTAAACAATGTGGAGGATAGTGACAGACTTCAGGAGGACAGAGACAGACTGGTGAAATGGGCAGACACATGGCAGATGAAATTTATTGCAGAGAAGTGTGAAGTGATACATTTTGGCAGGAAGAAAGAGGAGAGGTAATATAAACTAAATGGTACAATTCTAAAGGGGGTGCAGGAACAGAGAGACCTAGGGGTGCACATACACAAATCTTTGAAGGTGGCAGGACAAGTTCGAACCATAGAATCATAGAACCATAGAAAAGATACAGCACAAAAGGGGGCCATTCGGCCCATCGTGTCCGTGCCGGCTCGAAGAACAACCAGGTGCCCACTCCAATCCCACCTTCCAGCACTCGGTCCGTAGCCCTGCAGCTTACAGCACTTTAGGTGCAGGTCCAGGTACTTTTTAAAAGAGTTGAGGGTCCCTGCCTCTACCACCAATTCGGGCAGCAAATTCCATACACCCACCACCCTCGGGGTAAAAAAGGTTTTCCTCATGTCCCCTCTAATCCTTCCGCCAATCAGCTTAAATCTATGTCCTCTAGTTCTTGAACTCTCCACTAGGGGAAACAGGTACTTCCTGTCTACTCTATCTAGGCCCCTCTTAATTTTGTACACCTCAATCAAGTCTCCCCTCAGCCTCCTCTGCTCCAAGGAAAACAACCCCAGCCTATCCAATCTCTCCTCGTAGCTGCAATTTTCAAGCCCTGGAAACATTCTTGTAAATCTTCTTTGCACTCTCTCCAGAGCAATTACGTCCTTCCTGTAATGTGGTGACCAGAACTGCGCACAAAACTCCAGCTGTGGCCTTACCAGCGTTTTATACAGTTCCATCATTGCATCCCTGCTTTTGTATTCTATACCTCGGCTAATAACAGAGAGCATTCCGTATGCCTTCTTCACAACCTTATCTACCTGTACTGCCACCTTCAGGGATCTGTGCACATGCACTCCAAGGTCTCTCACTTCCTCTACCCCTCTCAATATATTCCCGTTTACTGCATATTCCCTTTCACTGTTTGCCCTCCCTAAGTGCATTACCTCACACTTCTCCGGGTTGAACTCCATTTGCCACTTTTTCGCCCACTGCACCAATCCATTGATATCTTCTTGGAGTCTACAGCTCTCCTCTTCACTATCAACTGCATGGACAATTTTTGTGTCATCTGCAAATTTGCCAATCATGCCCCCTACATTCAAGTCCAAATCATTAATATATACCACAAACAGCAAGGGACCCAACACTGAGCCCTGTGGCACACCACTGGAAACAGATTTCCATTCGCAAAGACATCCATCAACTTTTACCCTTTGTTTCCTGTTACTGAGCCAATTTTGGATCCAATTTGCCACATTTCCCTGTATCCCATGGGCTTTTACCTTTCTGACCAGTCTGCCATGTGGGACCTTGTCAAATGCCTTACTAAAATCCATGTAGACAACATCCACTGCACTACCCTCATCAATCCTCCTTGTCACTTCCTCAAAGAATTCAATCAGATTTGTAAGGCATGACCTTCCCTGAATAAATCCATGCTGACTATCCCTGATTAAACCATGCCTTTCCAAGTGACAGTTTATCCTATCTCTCAGTATTGATTCTAATAGTTTGCCCACCACTGAGGTAAGACTGACCGGCCTATAATTGTTCAGCCTTTCCCTCGTACCCTTTTTAAACAACGGTACTACGTTTCCAGTCCTCCAGTCCTCCGGTACCTCCCCTGTATCTAGTGAGGATTGGAAAATGATCCTCAGAGCATCCGCTATTTCCTCCCTGTCTTCCTTCAATAGCCTAGGAAACAATCCATCCGGCCCTGGTGACTTATCAACTTCCAAGGATTCCAGTCCCTCCAGTACTTCCTCTCTCGTTCTGTTTACCTTATCCAATATTTCACACCTCTCCTCTTTAACTACTATGTCCGGATCATCCCTTTCCTTTGTGAATACGGAGACAAAATATTCATTTAAAACCCTACCCACATCCTCTGCTTCTACACACAAGTTACCCTTATCATCCCTGATAGGTCCCACCTCTTCCTTAGTTATCCTCTTGTTCTTAATGTACTGATAAAACATCTTTGGTTTTTCTTTAATCTTAGTAGCTAATATTTTTTCATGCCCTCTCTTTACTTTCCTTATTTCCTTTTTTATGTCATCCCTGTACTTTCTAAACTCCTCTGGCTTTCTGCAGTATTTAGTTTTCTGTGACAGTCAAAAGCTTTCTTTTTCTGCTTTATCTTGCCCCGCATACTTTTAGACAACCGGGGGGCTCTAAATTTGGCAGTGCCACCCTTTTTCTTTGAGGGGACGTGTCTGCATTGTACCCGTAGAATTTCACTTTTTAGTGCCTCCCACTGTCTTGCCACTGATTTCTCCTCAAGTAGTTGTGTCCAGTCCACTTCTGCCAAATCACCTCTTAGTTCTGTAAAATTTGCCTTCCCCCAAGTTAAAACATTTACTTCTGATTTAACTCTGTCCTTTTCCATAATAATGCTAAAACTAACTGAATTGTGGTCACTATCCCCAGTATGGTCATCCACTGTCACTTCACCCACTTGCCCATCTTCATTTCCCAGGACTAAATCTAGAATTCCATCCCCTCTTGTTGGGCTTGTCACGTACTGGCTAAAAAAGTTCTCCTGGACACCGATCAAGGAATCTGTGCCCTCTGTGCCCCTCACACTGTTTGAATCCCAGTTGATGTGAGGGTAGTTGAAGTCCCCTACTATTATTGCCCTCTTATTTTTGCACTCAGAAATTTGCCTACATATTTGTTCTTCTATCTCCCTTTCGCTATTCGGGGGTCTATAGTACACTCCTAGTAGTGTGACTGCCCCTTTTTTATTTCTTAGCTCGATTGATGATCCATTTAGCATATCATCCATTCTCACAACTGGAATTGATTCTTTAACCAATAATAAAGTTGAGAAGGCTGTTAAAAAAGCATTTGGGATACTGGGCTTTATTAATAGAGGCATAGAGTACAAAAGCAAAGAGGTTATGCTCAACTTTTATAAAACATTGGTTAGGCCTCAGCTGGAGTATTGTGTTCGATTCTGGGCACCACACTTTAGGAAGGATGTCGAGGCCATAGAGAGGGGGCAGAGGAGATTTACTAGAATGGTGCCAGGGATGAGAGACTTTAGTTATGTGGAGAGACTGGAGAAGCTGGGATTGTTCTCCTTAGAACAGAGAAGGTTAAGGGGAGATTTGATAAAGGTGTTCAAAATCATAAACGGTTTTGATAGAGTAAATAAGGAGAAACTGTTTCCAGTGGCAGAAGGATCAGTAACCAGAGGACACAGATTTAAGATGATTGGTAAAAGAGCCAGAGGCAGCGATCTGATTGAGCTGTCCAATTAGTCCCACTCCCCTGCTCTTTCCCCACAGCACTGCAATTTTTTTTCTTTTCAAGTATTTATCAAATTCCCTTTTGAAAGTTATTATTGAATCTGCTTCCACCGTCCTTTCAGGCAGCGCGTTCCAGATCATCATAACAATTCTCCCCATCTCTCCTCCTCGATTTTTTGCCCCCACTCCCCGGATGGTCAGAAGTTATGGGCAGCGATGAGGTTGGCTCACAATGGTTTGGGATAATCAGGATAGCCGGGTGTGACCGAGGGAACGGCAGGGCTGATAGTAGAACCAAGATATGGGAGATGGGGACCATGGAGGTATGAAACCTTGAATAACGGAGGAGATAGCAGGGGTAAAATAGTGAAAGCAGAAATTGGACCGGGGGAAAGCAGTGAACAATTCCCACAGACGGTCCTCGGGGGCTGAGTTTGAAGGGTAAACATGTGGATTGCGCAGGAAATCACCTGCGGGCAGGGAACGGAATATCACCTGCTGCACGCACCCGAGTTCCCAAAATTCACTGGCAGCAGGAGAGGCAACAGCCCGGGACACAAAGTCAGAACATTCAGCCCACAGTGTCAAACGGCAACAGGGTTTCCGACAGCCTGCATTTATATAGCGCCTTTAACATTGCAAAACGTTCCAAGGCGCTTCACAGGAGCGTAAATCAGACAAAATTTGACACCGAGCCACATAAGGAGATATTAGGACAGGCGACCAAAAGCTTGGTCGAAGAGGTGGGTTTTAAGGAGCATCTTAAAGGAGGAGAGAGAGACGGAGAGGTTCAGGGAGGGAATTCCAGAGCTTAGGGCCCAGGCAGCTGAAGACACGGCCGCCAATGGTGGAGCGATGAAAATCAGGGATGCACAAGAGGCGAGAATTGGAGGAGCGCAGAGATCTCAGAGAGTTGTAGGGCTGGAGGAGGTTACACAGATAAGGAGGGGGCGAGGGCCATGGAGGGATTTGAACACAAGGATGAGAATTTTAATTGGCCTTAATAGGCTGTAGCCTCTCCTGCACTTGGCAGACACAGGGCTGTGGAGAAACGAGTGTGAGAGGCAGTCAGGGATGCACGGAACGAGAATGTGTGCCTCTAATCTTTCCCAGTTCATTAAATGCTGGTGTGGCATCGGATGTCTGGAAAAGATGGAAGATTTTTCCAGTTCTTTTTACGAGCTCAGAAACTTGATCCATAAAATTTCAGGCCTATAGTGTGACTTCCGTAACAAGAAAAAATTGGAGACTGTTAAGAAAAGGAATTAAAGAAACATATCAGTGAACTGCTAAGAGGCAAAGACCCACAGGGACAGACTGGGTTATGTAATACAGGCCATTGCTGACAAATTTATTGGAACTCTTTGGTTCCATGACAAAAATGTGTTGCTTGATGGTAATGTGATGGGTCCTAACTTTCACTTTACACTTCAGCTTATATCGAACACTGAAATATCGGGCTGAAGCTGGGACTCTTAGTGCTGGGGCATAGTTTACACATTGGGCAGTGAGTGTATGAGTTAAGTACTTTATCAAAGTGCTTTACAGCCAATGAAGTACTTTAGTCGTTGTTGTAATGTGGGTAATGCAACAGCCAATTTGTGCACAGCAAGATCCCACAAACAGCAACGTGATAATGATCAGATAATCTGGTTTTAGGTGTTGGTTGAGAGATAAATATTGGCCAGGACACGGGGAGAAATCCCCTACTCGTCTTCCAATAGTGGCCATGAGATCTTTTATGACCACCTGAGAGGGCAGACGGGGCCTCGGTTTAACGTCTCATCCGAAAGACGGCACCTCCGATAGTGTAGCAGGACACCAAGGTGGTGCATTCTCAGCTTCAGTACTGAGAGAGCAGATGGGAAGGCTGCACAGAGCTTCAGAATCGTGGGACCCAGAACTCATGGGGCTCGCACCCCAAAATCCTTGACCTACAGGCTTCCTCCTTCCTGCATCCTCACCGTGTGCAGTCAGGACCCATTGCACCATCTCGTACTCTAACTCATTCTTTCCCAGGACCTCAAAACCATGGCACTTCTCACCTCCCTCAATCTTCCCTTCCTCCTTCATAGAATTACAAAGAAAGTACAGCACACAATCAGGCCACTGGTCTCTGCCGGTGTTTATGCTCCACATGAGCCTCCTCCCTCCTTACTTCATCTAACCCGATCAGGATATCCTTCTATTCCTTTCTCCAATCTGCAAGGCTTCTGGAACCCAAGCTTAGCGTCAACTAATCTTACTTCCTGATTGCCTCATCTCTTTAACTGCTTCCCTCTCTGTATCTCAACTAACCCAAAGCACTCTGCTGGCTCAGTGCGGGGAGGTGCGTTACTTAGTGTGGCATTGAGGCACTCAGCCCAGGAAGGCCCAGATTGCAGGCCTCGCTTTCCAGTAACCCTTGCTGGAAGGTAGCTGCATGTCCCCCTCATGGTCCACGATTATCCTTGGGGAGGAGCAGAGATAACTGGGGGTGTGGCGGTGGGGCTGGGGATTGCTGTAGTCATAGCCACACGATGGGAGAGCCAGTAGAGGTGAGATTTTATGAGTGCGCATTCCCAACGCGGAGCCCCGCCCTCCGGGAGCGTGCATCAGAAATCATAAGCGTGTGACCTCCACGATGTACGCTCCCATCGGGAGGCACCCAGCCGGGAGAGCTCGCTTGTAAAACTTAGCTCTTCAAACAACAACAACTTGTACTCATACAGAGCCTTAACATAGCAAAGCACATGACAAGAATGAAAGGACTTGCATCAGACGCCCTCAGGACATCCCAAAGCGCTTTACAGCCAATTAAATACTTTTTGAAGTGCAGTCACTGTTGTAATGTAGGAAACGCAGCAGCCAATTTGCGCACAGCAAGATCCCACAAACAGCAATGAGATAATGACCAGAGAATCTGTTTTAGTGATGTTGGTTGAGGGGTAAATATTGGTCAGAACACCGGGGAGAGCTCTCCTGCTCTTCTTCGAAATAGTGGCCGTGGGATCGTTTGCGTCCAGCTGAGAGGCAGACGGGGCCTCGGTTTAACGTCTCATCCAAAGGACGGCACCTCCGACAGTGCAGCAGGAAAACCAAGGTGCAATACTGAAGGAGCAGCTGGAAAGGGTTTGGGAACTGGCAGGTCAAGGGGCGAGGGCCGAGGGCCAAGGGTCGAGGGTCGAGGTTATCTGGCAGCAGCTGAGCTGGGTGGCTTTGGTCTTCCTAATGTGGAGCAGGAGGGACCTCTAGCTCATCTATAACTTCAAATCGATCAGTCTGACAGGTCGACAGGCGAGCAGCATGTCACCAGCATACAAATAGAGGCCGACTCCTTGCCTGCTGAGAAACAGTATTCCCGATTTTAACTCTCTGTCGCCATTTTAACAGGCACCTCTGGCCAGCCCTTGATTTCAATGGAAAAGCAAATCAGGCGGAGGGTAAATCGAGCTGCCAGCTTCACCCCACCGCCCCCGAACCAGTCTCACTCCCTGCGTGCGTGGGTCTCCATTGGCTCCTAGACCATTGGCATCACGTCATTGAACTGACCAAACGCAGGATGGAGAAGCAAAGTGATGTGATCCAGTCTGGGTCCAAAACAATCTGCAATCCATGTGTGTCTGGTCCTGATTTGATGCTCCATTAAACCACAGCAGATGCTGGGATTGCCAGCTCTGTGGTTTTTTAAGAGAGTCTGATTGTTAATGTAAAATTCTGTTAACATTGTTTATAGAGAAAACAATAGAAGGAACAGACTCAACATTCAGTTTCAGATCCAGAGACAGATCATGATATTTTTGCCTTTTTTACCATGTCTTTAAGTGCTGTTCTGTTTATGTGTGCGGGTGTGCGGGTGTGCGTGTGTCTATTTATGCATGTCTGTGCATGTCCATGTGTACACAGCACTTATGCGCACGTCTAAGTATGTGCACGTATGCTATTGTGTGCATATCTGTGTGCCTGCGTGTGTGCGTATAACAGAATTTCAGGCGCAGCAGGAAAGAAAGTTCATCTTGTGGTGTTTAATTGTAATTTGTTTGAGTTATTTTTAATGTATCCTCACTGAGACCTGCTCTGTATTTTCTGTTTCTTTGAATGGATTTTTATGGCCTGAGTTTTAGTCGCATAAAAAATTGAGAAGCTCCCACAATGGCAGGTTCTTAACCACGCTGAGCCTGACTGATGGTTAAATGAGTTCAAACTTTAAATTTTCATACTTAAAGAAGAGAAATATATCCTGGTGTAGGTGTTGGCACTTTCCTGGGGCTCTGATTGTCTACACTGATTTACACCCATTTTAAGTTCGGGCATATTCTCATGAGATTGGGGAGGGTACTTGGGCCTAACTTGACATCGGCAAAATGGCACATTTTCAGGTCAAACCCAAGGTGGGAACTCCAGGCCAGTGAGGATCCCAATTTGAACCGTACTGCCATCTGTGAGGGTGGGAGGGGAAATTGGGTGGTGGGGGGGGGGGGGGGGGGTGGAGGGGAGGGAAATTGGGGGGTTCGGGGAGGGGAAGAGAGACAATCGTCCCTCGTGCACCCCAATTACTAACTGATGTCATGAGCAGACGCCTGCAAGACGGTCGCCTATCGACCCTCTCCGTCAAGGGCACAGTGGGAGAAGGAGGTGGGTGGGGATGGGTGGAGTGGAGTGGGGGAGACCTGAGGCAGGTGGAGAGGGGCCAAATACACACTGTGAAAGAAGGGAGGGGGGGTCTCACCTGAAGCACGGCACGATTCCAAGGCAGGGGCCTCTCCTCGTCGACTGTACGAGGCTAGGCACGGACTGGCTGCACCCCAGGCCAGATCCTCATCACCATGGAGATGCAAGTGCCATTAAGGACGAAGCAGCTCTTCTCTTTGTTGTGTTTTGAATTCCAGTCAGGACACCAGGTACCAATGCTGGAAGACCCAATAAGACCTGCTCTTTGTTGTTCTTCTTTCATTTGTTGTGTGTGTGTTTGGGGTAGCGGGGAGGGGATTCCCATTTCCCACCTGTTATATATACATCCTTACAATATAAACCCACAGGAATATAGCAACAGGAGGAGACCATTCAGCCCCTCTAGCTCGTTCTGCCATTTGGTGAAATTATGACTGATCTGTATCCTAACTCCATCCACCCAGCTTGGCTCCACATCCCTTAATACCCCTGGTTGGCAAAATTCTATCGATCTCAGGTTTAAAATGATTAATTGAGCGAGCACCTACTGCTTTTTGTGGGAGAGAGTTCCACACTTCTGAAGAAGTGTTTCCTAACTTCTCTCCTCAATGGCCTGGCTCTGATTTTAAGGTTATGTCCCCTTGTCCTAGACACCCCCAACAGCGGAAAAAGTTTCTCTCTATCCATCCTATCAATTCCTTTCAAAATCGTAAACACCTCAATCAAATCTCCCCTTAATTTTCTGTATTCCAGGGAATACAAGCCTAGTTAATGTAATCGATCCTCATAATTTAGCCCTTGGAGCCCTGGTAATATTCTGGTGAATCTGGGCTGCACTCCCTCCAAGGCCAATATCTCCTTCCTAAGGTGCGGTGCCCAGGACTGTACACAGTGCTCCAGGTGTGGTCTAACCAGGGCTTTGTATAACTGTCGAAAAGCTTCCTCCCCTTTATATTCGAGCCCTCTAGTTATAAAGGCTCCTCCTCTCCTCACTCTGTCTGGGGCACGGACCCGTCGGTACGGGATGCCCCTCCCCTACCTCACCAAAGCCACGAGACTTAACCTGTGATCGAAGACCCGAATTTTCCATCTTACACTGCAGTTTTCCGATATGTGCAGCCGATGGGCGGGGCTCCCACCGGAGGGGAACTCACGAATCCAGTCCGACTCGGCCTGCACAGGAGCCAAACTGGCTGGATCGATAGTAAGGAACAAGGAAATAGACAGGGGTTCTGCTTCTCTCTGCAATCTAGTGAGTGAGAAAGGATCGGAGTGAGTGAGAAAGGATCAGAGTGAGTGAGATAGGATTGGAGTGAGTGAGAAAGGATCGGAGTGAGTGAGAAATGATCGGAGAGTGTGAGAAAGGATAAGAGTGAGTGAGAAATGATCAGAGCGAGTGAGAGATGATCGGAGCGAGTGAGAAAGGTTCGGAGTGAGTGAGAAATGATCGGAGAGTGTGGGAAAGGATCGGAGTGAGTGAGAGATGATCGGAGCGAGTGAGAAAGGTTCGGAGTGAGTGAGAAAGGATCAGATTGAGTGAGAAATGATCGGAGTGAGTGAGATAGGATCGGAGTGAGTGAGAAATGATCGGAGTGAGTGAGAAAGGATTGGAGTGAGTGAGAAAGGATTGGAGTGAGTGAGATAGATCGGAGTGAGTGAGATAGGATCAGAGTGAGTGAGAAACGATCGGATTTAATGAGAAATGATCGGAGTGAGTGAGCTAGGATCGGAGTGAGTGAGAAATGATCGGAGTGAATAAGATACGATCACAGGGACTGAGATAGTATTGGAGTGAGATAGAATCGGATTGACTCAGAAATGATTGGAGTGAGTGAGATATGATTGGAGTGAGTGAGATAGGATCAGTGGGACTGAGATAGTATCGGAGTGAGTGAGAAAGAATCGGAGGGACTGAGATAGTATTGGAGTGAGTTAGATAGGATTGGAGGGACAGAGATAGTATGGGAGTGAGTGAGAAAGGATTGGAGGGACAGAGATAGTATCGGAGTGAGTGAGAAAGGATCGAATTGAATCAGAAATGATCGGAGTGAGTGAGAAAGGATCAGAGTGAGTGAGAAAGGTGCGGAGTGAGTGAGAAATGATTGGAGTGAGTGAGATCGGACCAGAGTGAATGAGAAAGGATCGGAGGGACTGAGATAGGATCAGAGTGGGTGAGATAGGATTGGCGTGAGTGAGAAAGGATCGGATTGAGTCAGAAATGATCGGAGTGAGTGAGAAATGATCGGAATGTGTGAGGTAGGATCGGAGGCACTGAGATAGGATCGGAGGGACTGAGATAGGCTTGGAGTGAGTGAGATAAGATCGGATTGAGTGAGATACGATCGGAGTGAGTGAGAAAGGATCGAGGGACTGAGATAGGATCGGAGTGAGTGAGATAGGATCGGAGTGTATGAGAAAGGATCGGTGTGAGTCATAAAAGATCGGAGTGACTGAGAAAGGATCAGTGTGAGTGATAAGTTTGCGGAGTAAGTGAGAATGGATCGGATTGAGAGAGATAGGATCGTAATGAGAGAGAAATTATCGGAGTGAGGGAGGAAGGATTGGAGTGAGTGAGATCGGATCGGAAAGAGTGAGAAATGATCGGAGTGAGTGAGATCGGATCGGAAAGAGTGAGAAATGATCGGAGTGAGTGAGATAGGTTCCGAGTGAATGAGATAGGATCAGAGTGAGTGAGAAAGGATTGGATTTAGTGAGATAGGATCAGAGGGACTGAGATAGTATCGGAGTCAGTGAGAAAGGATCGGAGGGACTGAGATAGTATCGGAGTGAGTTAGATAGGATTGGAGGGACTGAGATAGTATTGGAGTGAGTTAGATAGGATTGGAGTGACTGAGAAAGGATCGGAGTGAGCGAAAAAGGATTGGAGGGACTGAGATAGTATCGGAGTGAGTGAGAAAGGATCGGATTGAGTCAGAAATGATCGGAGTGAGTGAGAAAGGATCAGAGTGAGCGAAAAAGGTGTGGAGTGAGTGAGAAACGATTGTAATGAGTCAGCTAGGACCAGAGTGAGCGAGAAAGGATCGGACGGACTGAGATAGGATCAGAGTGAGTGAGATAGGATCGGATTGAGTGAGAAATGATTGGAGTGAGTGAGACAGGATCAGAATGAGTGAGAAATTATCGGAGTGAGTGAGATAGGTTTGGAGTGAATGATGTAAGATTGGAGTGAGTGAGAATGGATCGGATTTCATGAGAAATGATTGGAGTGAGTGAGATAGGATCGGAATGAGTGAGAAATGATCAGAGTGAGTGAGATAGGATCGGATTGAGTGAGATAGGATCGGAGGGACTGTGAAAGAATCGGAGTGAGCGAGAAAGGATTGGAGGGACTGAGATAGTGTCGGAGTGAGTGAGAAAGGATCAGATTGAGTCAGAAATGATCAGAATGAGTGATAAAGGATCAGAGTGAGTGAGAAAGGTGCAGAGTGAGTGAGAAATGATTGGAATGAGTGAGCTAAGACCAGAGTGAGTGAGAAAGGATCAGAGGGACTGAGATAGGATCAGAGTGAGTGAGATAGGATCGGCGTGAGTGAGAAAGGATCGGAGTGAGTGAGAAAGGAATGGATTGAGTCAGAAATAATCAGTGTGAGTGAGAGAGGATCAGAGTGAGTGAGAAACGATCGGAGTGAATGAGAAATGATTGAAGTGAGTGAGATAGGATCAGAGTGAGTGAGATAGGATCGGATTGAGTGAGAAATTTTGGGATTGAGTGAGATAGGATCGGAGGGACTGACATAGGATTGGAGGGACTGAGATAGGATCAGAGTGACTGAGGTAAAATCAGATTGAGTGAAATAAGATCGGAGTGAGTGAGATAGGATCAGAGTGAGTGAGATAGGATCAGAGTGAGTGAGATAGGATCGGATTGAGTGAGAAATGATCGGAGTGAGTGAGATAGGATCAAAGTGAATGAGATAAGATCGGAGTGAGTGAGAAAGATTCGGATTGAGTGAGAAATGATCGGAGTGAGTGAGAAAGGATCGGAGTGAGTGAGATAGGATCAGAGTGAGTGAGATAGGATCGGATAGAGTGAGAAATGATCGGAGTGAGTGAGACAGGATCGAAGGGACTGAGATAGAATCAGAGGGACTGAGATCGGATCGGAAGAACTGAGATCGGATCGGAGTGAGTGATAAAGTGAGTGAGGTAAGATCAGAGTGAGTGAGAAAGGATCGGATTTTGTGAGAAATGATCGGAGTGAGTGAGAAAGGTGCAGAGACAGTGAGAATGATCGGATGGACTGAGATAGGATCAGAGTGAGTGAGATAAGATCAGAGTGAGTGAGATGGGATCGGAGTGAGTGAGATGGGATCGGAGTGAGTGAGATAGGATCGGAGTGAGTGAGATAGGATTGGAGTGAGTGAGATAGCATCGGCGGGACTGAGGTAGGATCGGAGTGAGTGAGAAAGTATCGGAGGGACAGAGATAAGATTGGAGTGAGTGAGATAGGATTGGAATGAGTGAGAAATGATCAGACTGAGTGAGAGAGGATCAGAGTGAGTCAGAAAAGATCGAAGGGACTGAGGTAGGATCAGAGTGAGTGAGAAATCATCGGAGTGAGTGAGAAAGGATCGGAGGGACAGAGATAGGATCGGAGTGAGTGTGATAGGATCGGAGTGAGTGAGAAAGGATCAGAGTGAGTGAGAAAGGTGAGGAGTTATTGAGAAAGAATCGGAATGACTGAGATAGGATCAGAGAGAGTGAGATAGGACCGGAGTGAGTGAGATAGATCAGAGAGAGTGAGATAGGATCGGCGGGACTGAGATAGGATAGGAGTGAGTGAGATAGCATTGGCGGGACTGAGATAGGATCGGAGTGAGTGAGACAGTATTGAATTGAGTGAGAAAGGATCAGAGTGAGTGAGAATGTTTCGGAGTGAGTGAGAAAGGATCGGAGTGAGTGAGAAAGGATTGGGGGGACTGATATAGGATCAGAGTGAGTGAGAAAGGATCGGAGTGAGTGAGAAAGGATCGGAGGGACTGAGATAGGATCAGAGTGAGAAAGCATCGGAGGCTGAAATAGTATCAGTGTGAGTGAGAAAGGATCAGAGGGACTGAGATAAGATCAGAGTGAGTGAGAAAGGATCGGAGTGAGTGAGAAAGGATCGGAGGGACTGAGATAGGATCAGAGTGAGAAAGCATCGGAGGCTGAAATAGTATCAGTGTGAGTGAGAAAGGATCGGAGGGACTGAGATAAGATCAGAGTGAGTGAGACAGGATCAAAATGAGTGAGAAAGGATTGGAGTCAGTGAGATAGGATTGGAGTGAGTGAGATAGGATTGGATTGAGTGAGAAAGGATCAGAGTGAGTAAGAATGTTTCGGAGTGAGTGAGATAGGATCGGATTGAGTGAGAAAGGATCAGAGTGAGTAAGAATGTTTCGGAGTGAGTGAGATAGGATCGGAGTGCATGAGATAAGATCGGATTGAGTGAGAAAGGATCGGAGTGAGTGAGAAAGGATCGGAGGGACTGAGATAGGATCAGAGTGAGAAAGCATCGGAGGCTGAAATAGTATCAGTGTGAGTGAGAAAGGATCGGAGGGACTGAGATAAGATCAGAGTGAGTGAGACAGGATCAAAATGAGTGAGAAAGGATCGGAGTCAGTGAGATAGGATTGGAGTGAGTGAGATAGGATTGGATTGAGTGAGAAAGGATCAGAGTGAATAAGAATGTTTCGGAGTGAGTGAGATAGGATCGGAGTGCATGAGATAAGATCGGATTGAGTGAGAAAGGATCGGAGTGAGTGAGAAAGGATCGGGGGAACTGAGATAGGATCGGAATGAGTGAGAAAGGATCGGATGGACTGCGATAGGATCAGAGTGAGTGAGAAATGATCAGAGTGAGTGAGAAAGGATCAGATGGACTGCGATAGGATCAGAGTGAGTGAGAAATGATCAGAGTGAGTGAGATAGGATCAGAGTGAGTCAGAAAGGATCGGAGGGACTGAGATAGGATCAGAATGAGTGAGAAATCATCCGAGTGAGTGAGAAAGGATTAGAGTGAGTGAGATAGGATCGGAGTGAATGAGAAAGGATCGGAGTGAATGAGAAAGGATCAGAATGAGTGAGATAGGATCGTAGTGAGTGAGATAGGATCAGAGTGAGTGAGATAGGATCAGATTGACTGAGAAAGGATCGAAGGGACTGAGATAGGATCGGATTGAGTGAGATAGGATCGGAGTGAGTGAGAAAGGATCGGAGTGAGTGAGAAATGATCGGAGTGAGTGAGAAAGGATCAGAGTGAGTGAAGAAGGTGCGGAGTCAGTGAGAAAGGATCGGAATGACTGAGATGGTATCAGACTGAGTGAGATAAGATCATAATGAGTGAGATTGGATCGGAGTGAGTGAGATTGGATCGGAGAGAGTGAGATAGGATCGGAGTGAGTGAGATTGGATCGGAGTGAGTGAGATTGGATCGGAGAGAGTGAGATTGGATCGGAGAGAGTGAGATAGGATCGGAGTGAGTGAGATTGGATCGGAGTGAGTGAGATAGGATCGGATAGAGTGAGATAGGATCGGAGTGAGTGAGATTGGATCGGAGAGAGTGAGATAGGATCGGAGTGAGTGAGATTGGATCGGAGTGAGTGAGATAGGATCGGAGTGAGTGAGATTGGATCGGAGTGAGTGAGAAAGGATCGGAGGAACTGAGATAGGATTGGAGTGAGTGAGATAGGATCGGAGTGAGTGAGATTGGATCGGAGAGAGTGAGATAGGATTGGATTGAGTGAGAAGGGATCGGAGTGAGTGAGATAGGATTGAAGTGAGTGAGATATGATCGGAGGGACTGAGTTAGAATTGGAGTGAGTGAGATCGGTTCGGATTGAGTGAGATAGGATCGAAGTGAGTGAGAAATGATCGGATTGAGTGAGAAAGGATCGGAGTGAGTGAGAAAGGATCGGAGTGAGTGAGGTAGGATCGGAGTGAGTGAGAAAGGATCGGATTGAGTGAGAAATGATCGGATTGAGTGAGAAAGGATCGGAGTGAGTGAGGTAGGATCGGAGTGCGTGAGGTAAGATCAGAGTGAGTGAGACAGAATGGGAGAGAGGGCGATCGGATCGGCGGGACTGAGATAGGATCGGAGTGAGTGAGAAAGGATCGGAGTGAGTGAGATAGGATCGGAGTGAGTGAGAAAGGATCGGAGGGACTGAGAAAGGATCGGAGGGACTGAGATAGGATCGGAGTGAGTGAGATAGGATCGGAGTGCGTGAGGTAAGATCAGAGTGAGTGAGACAGAATGGGAGAGAGGGCGATCGGATCGGCGGGACTGAGATAGGATCGGAGTGAGTGAGAAAGGATCGGAGTGAGTGAGATAGGATCGGAGTGAGTGAGAAAGGATCGGAGGGACTGAGAAAGGATCGGAGGGACTGAGATAGGATCGGAGTGAGTGAGAAAGGATCGGAGTGAGTGAGATAGGATTGGATTGAGTGAGATAGGATCGGAGTGAGTGAGATTGGATTGGATTGAGTGAGAAAGGATCGGAGTGAGTGAGATAGGATTGAAGTGAGTGAGAAAGGATCGGAGGGACTGTGGTAGAATCAGAAGGACTAAGATATGATCGGAGTGAGTGAGATAGGTTCGGATTGAGTGAAAAATGATCAGATTGAGTGAAATAGGATCGGAGGGACTGAGATAGGATCGGAGTGAGTGAGATAGGATTGGAGTACATGAGGTAAGATCAGACTGAGTGAGATAAGATTGGAGTGAGTGAGATAGGATCGGAGTGAGTGAGAAATGATCAGAGTGAGTGAGACAGGATCGGAGTGAGTGAGATAGGAACAGAATGAGTGAGAAAGGTGCGGAGTGAGTGAGAAAGGATCGGATTGAGTGAGATTGGATCGGATTGAGTGAGAAAACATTGGAGTGAGTGAGATAGGATTGGAGTGCATGAGGTCAGAACAGAGTGAGTGAGAAAGGATCGGATAGAGTGAGAAATGATCGGAGTGAGTGAGATAGGATTGGAGTGAGTGAGAAATGATCGGATTGAGTGAGATAGGATCGGAGGGACTGAGATAGGACTGGAAGGACTGAGATAGGATTGGAGTGAGTGAGGTAGGAGCGGAGTGCGTGAGGTAAGATCAGAGTGAGTGAGACAGAATCGGAGAGAGTGCGATAGGATCGGCAGAACTGAGATAGGATCGGACTGAGTGAGATAGGATTGAAGTGAGTGAGAAATGATCGGAGAGACTGTGGTAGAATTGGAAGGACTGAGATATGATCGGAGTGAGTGAGAAAGATTCAGATTGAGTGAGAAATGATCGGAGTGAGTGAGATAGGATCGTATTGAGTGAGAAATGATCGGATTCAGTGAAATACGATCGGAGGGACTGAGATAGGATCGGAGTGAGTGAGATAGGATTGGAGTGAGTGAGAAATGATCAGAATGAGTGAGATAGGATCGGATAGAGTGAGAAATGATCAGAGTGAGTGAGACAGGATCGGAGTGAGTGAGAAAGGATCGGAGTGAGTGAGAAAGGATCGGCTTGTGTCAGAAATGATCGGAGTGAGAAAGTAACAGAATGAGTGAGAAAGGTGCGGAGTGAGTGAGAAAGGATCGGATTGAGTGAGATTGGATCGGATTGAGTGAGAAAAGATCGGAGTGAGTGAGATAGGATCGGAGGGACTGAGATAGGATCGGAGTGAGTGAGATAGGATTGGAGTGCATGAGGTAAGATCAGACTGAGTGAGATAAGATCGGAGTGAGTGAGATAGGATCGGAGTGAGTGAGAAATGATCAGAATGAGTGAGATAGGATCGGATAGAGTGAGAAATGATCAGAGTGAGTGAGATAGGATCGGATAGAGTGAGAAATGATCAGAGTGAGTGAGACAGGATCGGAGTGAGTGAGAAAGGATCGGCTTGTGTCAGAAATGATCGGAGTGAGAAAGGAACAGAATGAGTGAGAAAGGTGCGGAGTGAGTGAGAAAGGATCGGATTGAGTGAGATTGGATCGGATTGAGTGAGAAAAGATCGGAGTGAGTGAGATAGGATCGGAGGGACTGAGATAGGATCGGAGTGAGTGAGATAGGATTGGAGTGCATGAGGTAAGATCAGACTGAGTGAGATAAGATCGGAGTGAGTGAGATAGGATCGGAGAGAGTGAGAAAGGATCGGCTTGTGTCAGAAATGATCGGAGTGAGAAAGGAACAGAATGAGTGAGAAAGGTGCGGAGTGAGTGAGAAAGGATCGGCTTGTGTCAGAAATGATCGGAGTGAGAAAGGAACAGAATGAGTGAGAAAGGTGCGGAGTGAGTGAGAAAGGATCGGATTGAGTGAGATTGAATCGGATTGAGTGAGAAAAGATCGGAGTGAGTGAGATAGGATTGGAGTGCATGAGGTAAGATCAGAGTGAGTGAGAAAGGATTGGATTGAGTGAGAAATGATTGGAGTGAGTGAGATAGGATCGGAGTGAGTGAGAAATTCTCAGAATGAGTGAGACAGGATCGACGTGAGTGAAAAATGATCGGATCGAGTGAGATATTATCGGAGGGACTGAGATCGTATCGGATTGAGTGAGACAAGATCAGATTGAGTGAGATAGGATCGTAGTGAGTGAGAAAGGTTTGGAGGGACTGAGAAAGTATCGGAGTGAGTGAGAAAGGATCGGATTGAGTCAGAAATGATTGGAATGAGTGAGAAAGGATCAGAGTAAGTGAGAAAGGTGCAGAGTGAGTGAGAAAGGTGCAGAGTGAGTGAGAAAGGTGCAGAGTGAGTGAGAAAGGATCGGAGGGATTGAGATAGGATCAGAATGAGTGAGAAAGGTGCGGAGGGACTTAGATAGTATCAGTGTGAGTGAGAAAGGATCGGAGGGACTGAGATAGGATCGGAGGGACTGAGATAGGATCAGAATGAGTGAGAAAGGTGCGGAGGGACTGAGATAGTATCAGTGTGAGTGAGAAAGGATCGGAGGGACTGAAATAGGATTGGAGTGAGTGAGATAGGATTGGATTGAGTGAGAAAGGATCAGAGTGAGTGAGAATGTTTCGGAGTGAGTGAGATAGGATCGGAGTGCATGAGACAAGATCGGATTGAGTGAGAAAAGATCGGATTGAGTGAGAAAGTATCGGAGGGACTGAAATAGGATTGGAGTGAGTGAGATAGGATTGGAGTGAGTGAGAAATGATTGAAGTGAATGAGAAAGGATCAGAGTGAGTGAGACAGAATCAGAGTGAGTGAGAAAGGATCGGAGTCAGTGAGATAGGATTGGAGGGAGTGAGATAGGATTGGATTGAGTGAGAAAGGATCAGAGTGAGTAAGAATGTTTCGGAGTGAATGAGATAGGATCGGAGTGCATGAGATAAGATCGGATTGAGTGAGAAAAGATCGGTTGAGTTAGAAAAGATCGGAGTGAGTGAGATAGCATCGGCGGGACTGGGATAGGATCAGAGTGAGTGAGAAAGTATCGGAGGCTAAGGTAGGATCGGTGGGACTGAGATAGGCGCGGAGTGAGTGAGAAAGGATCAGAATGAGTGAGATGGGATCGGAGTGAGTGAGATGGGATCGGAGTGAGTGAGATAGGATCGGAGTGAGTGAGACAGTATTGAATTGAGTGAGAAAGGATCAGAGTGAGTAAGAATGTTTCGGAGTGAGTGAGATAAGATCGGAGTGCATGAGATAAGATCGGAGTGAGTGAGAAAGAATCGGGGGGACTGAGATAGGATCAGACTGAGTGAGAAAGTATCGGAGGCTAAGGTAGGATCGGTGGGACTGAGATAGGCGCGGAGTGAGTGAGAAAGGATCAGAATGAGTGAGATGGGATCGGAGTGAGTGAGATAGGATCGGAGTGAGTGAGATAGGATTGGATTGAGTGAGAAAGGATCAGAGTGAGTAAGAATGTTTCGGAGTGAGTGAGATAGGATCGGAGTGCATGAGATAAGATCGGATTGAGTGAGAAAGGATCGGAGTGAGTGAGAAAGGATCGGAGTGAGTGAGAAAGGATCGGAGGGACTGAGATAGGATCAGAGTGAGAAAGCATCGGAGGCTGAAATAGTATCAGTGTGAGTGAGAAAGGATCGGAGGGACTGAGATAAGATCAGAGTGAGTGAGACAGGATCAAAATGAGTGAGAAAGGATCGGAGTCAGTGAGATAGGATTGGAGTGAGTGAGATAGGATTGGATTGAGTGAGAAAGGATCAGAGTGAGTAAGAATGTTTCGGAGTGAGTGAGATAGGATCGGAGTGCATGAGATAAGATCGGATTGAGTGAGAAAGGATCGGAGTGAGTGAGAAAGGATCGGGGGGACTGAGATAGGATCAGAGTGAGTGAGAAATGATCAGAGTGAGTGAGAAAGGATCAGATGGACTGCGATAGGATCAGAATGAGTGAGAAATCATCCGAGTGAGTGAGAAAGGATTAGAGTGAGTGAGATAGGATCGGAGTGAATGAGAAAGGATCGGAGAGACTGAGATAGGATCAGAATGAGTGAGAAATCATCCGAGTGAGTGAGAAAGGATTAGAGTGAGTGATATAGGATCGGAGTGAATGAGAAAGGATCGGAGTGAATGAGAAAGGATCAGAATGAGTGAGATAGGATTGTAGTGAGTGAGATAGGATCAGAGTGAGTGAGATAGGATCAGATTGACTGAGAAAGGATCGAAGGGACTGAGATAGGATCGGATTGAGTGAGATAGGATCGGAGTGAGTGAGAAAGGATCGGAGTGAGTGAGAAATGATCGGAGTGAGTGAGAAAGGATCAGAGTGAGTGAAGAAGGTGCGGAGTCAGTGAGAAAGGATCGGAATGACTGAGATGGTATCAGACTGAGTGAGATAAGATCAGAGTGCGTGAGATTGGATCGGAGTGAGTGAGATGGGATCGGAATGAGTGAGATAGGATCGGAGTGAGTGAGATTGGATCGGAGAGAGTGAGATAGGATCGGAGTGAGTGAGATAGGATCGGAGGAACTGAGATAGGATTGGAGTGAGTGAGATAGGATCGGAGTGAGTGAGATAAGATCAGAGTGAGTGAGATTGGATCGGAGTGAGTGAGATGGGATCGGAATGAGTGAGATAGGATCGGAGTGAGTGAGATTGGATCGGAGAGAGTGAGATAGGATCGGAGGAACTGAGATAGGATTGGAGTGAGTGAGATAGGATCGGAGGAACTGAGATAGGATTGGAGTGAGTGAGATAGGATCGGAGTGAGTGAGATAGGATCGGAGTGAGTGAGAAAGGATCGGAGGAACTGAGATAGGATTGGAGTGAGTGAGATAGGATCGGAGTGAGTGAGATAGGATTGGAGTGAGTGAGATAGGATCGGAGTGAGTGAGAAAGGATCGGAGGAACTGAGATAGGATTGGAGTGAGTGAGATAGGATCGGAGTGAGTGAGATAGGATTGGAGTGAGTGAGATTGGATCGGAGAGAGTGAGATAGGATTGGATTGAGTGAGAAGGGATCGGAGTGAGTGAGATAGGATTGAAGTGAGTGAGATATGATCGGAGGGACTGAGTTAGAATTGGAGTGAGTGAGATCGGTTCGGATTGAGTGAGAAATGATCGGAGTGAGTGAGATAGGATCGGAGTGAGTGAGAAATGATCGGATTGAGTGAGATAGGATCGGAGGGATTGAGATAGGACCGGACGGACTGAGATAGGATCGGAGTGAGTGAGGTAGGATCGGGCAATAAATGCCGGCCTCGCCAGCAACGCCCACATCCTGAAATATTGTAATTAAAAGGAAAAGCCAGCTCCCATCGAACTGTAGTCCTGCGATGTGAACCTGAGCAGGGAGACAGAGGAAAGGGAAACAAAGATAGAAACAAAAGACAGAAAGGGATCTCATCGAAACATATAAAATTCTAACAGGACTAGACAGACTAGATGCAGAGAGGATATTCCCGATGGCTGGGGAGTCCAGAACCAGGGGTCACAGTCTCAGGATACGGGGTACGCCATTTAGAACTGAGATGCGGAGAAATTTCTTCACTCAGAGGGTGGTGAACCTATGGAATTCTCTACCACAGAAGGCAGTGGAGGGCAAGTCATTAGATGTATTCATAGGAACATAGGAACAGGAGTAGGCCATTCAGCCCCTCGTGCCTGCTCCGCCATTTGATAAGATCATGGCTGATCAGTGATCTAACTCCATATACCTGCCTTTGGCCCATATCCCTTAATACCTTTGGTTGGCAAAAAGCTATCGATCTCACATTTAAATTTAGCAATTGAGCTAGTATCAATTGCAGTTTGCGGAAGAGAGTTCCAAACTTCTACAACCCTTTGTGTGTAGAAATGTTTTCTAATCTCGCTCCTGAAAGGTCTGGATCTAATTTTTAGACTGTGCCCCCTACTCCTAGAATCCCCAACCAGCGGAAATAGTTTCTCTCTATCCACCCTATCCGTTCCCCTTAATATTTTATAAACTTCGATCAGATCACCCCTTAACCTTCGAAACTCCAGAGAATACAACCCCAATTTGTGTAATCTCTCCTCGTAACTTAACCCTTGAAGTCCGGGTATCATTCTAGTAAACCTACGCTGCACTCCCTCCAAGGCCAATATGTCCTTCCGAAGGTGCGGTGCCCAGAACTGCTCACAGTACTCCAGGTGCAGTCTAACCAAGGTTTTGTACAGCTGCAGCATAACTTCTGCCCCCTTGTACTCTAGTCCTCTAGATATAAAGGCCAGCATTCCATTAGCCTTATTGATTATTTTCTGCACCTGTTCATGACACTTCAGTGATCTATGTACCTGAACCCCTAAGTCCCTTTGGACATCCACTGTTTTTAACTTTTTACCATTTAGAAAGTACCCTGTTCTATCCTTTTTTGATCCAAAGTGGATGACCTCACATTTGCCTACATTGAATTCCATTTGCCACAGTTTTGCCTATTCACCTAATCTATCAATATCCCTTTGTAATTTTATGCTTTCATCTACACTGCTTACAATGCCACCAATCTTTGTGTCAAGAAGGAGATAGATATATATCTTAATGCTGAAGGGATCAAGGGATATGGGGAAAAAGCAGGAACAGGGTACTGAGTTAGACGATCAGCCATGATCATTTTGAATGGCGGAGCAGGCCCGAAGGGCCGAATGGCCTCCTCGTCCTGCTATTTTCTGTGTTTCTTTGTTTCTATGATTCAGAAGAGGAAGTGGGAACACCAGAGGAAAAAGCAGTGACAGACAGGATGGGGTTAATTTCCGCAGTGTCTTTGGCCAAAGAAAATGGCTTAACCCGTGGGAATTAGCGGCCGATGTTAATGCTGCTGCTTTGTACGGCCATTGTAAAGTGTGACACAAAGCAACATACAGCACCATGTGCAGCAGAGCCCAGTGACAAAAGGAGTGCAGTTCAAACAGTCGCCACCTCCGCCATCGAACAGGACGGAGAAATAGGGGTGGGGGGGTAACCTCTCACCCCCCCCCCACCCCACCTCCCGCATAGGGCAGGTGGGGGTCAGGGATCAGTAAGTCAGAGGGAGTTTTGCTGGAGGCCCCTCCGGAAATGAGGGTATCTCGTCCTCTGCACCCCGGAGAGGAGAATGCGTGGTGCGTAGTGACCCCCCGAATCAGAATTCAGGCACCCCTCCCACCACAAAGGGGGCAGATGGAGACTGAGGACAGCATGGTTGTAAGGAGCAGGCTTTCGGGAGGCACAGAGATTTTATTAAAAGTTGCAAAAATAACTTTTTATTAAAACAGTCGATACAAAAAAACCTTAAGCAGGTTGAATGTAGAATTACTGAAGTTCACAGCACACAAGGTCCCTCGCATAGAATTACACTGAATTTACAGCACAGAAACAGGCCACTCAGCCCAACTATGCCGGTGTTTATGCTCCACACGAGCCTCCTCCCTCCCTACTTCATCGCACCCTATCAGCATATCCGTCTATTCCCTTCTCCCTCATGTGTTTATCCAGCTTCCCCTTAAATGTATCTACACTATTCACCTCAACTACTCCTTGTGGTAGCGAGTTCCACATTCTCACCACTCTTTGGGTAAAGAAGTTTCTCCTGAATTCCTGATTGGATTTATTAGTGACGATCTTATATAGGAAGTCACAATAAGAATAAAACCGGACGGACCACCCAGCATCGGACCACTAGGCACCGGACACAACAAAGGCAAACCAAGCCCAGTCGACCCTGCAAAGTCCTCCTCACTAACATCTGGGAACTTGTGCCAAAATTGGGAGAGCTGTCCCACAGACTAGTCAAGCAACAGCCTGACACAACCATACTCACAGAATCATACCTTTCAGCCAATGTCCCAGACTCTTCCATCACCATCCTTGGGTATGAACCAGAGGTGGCGGTACAGTGATATACAGTCAGGAGGGAGTGGCCCTGGGAGTCCTCAACATTGATTCAGGACCTCATGGCATCAGGTCAAACATGGGCAAGGAAACCTCCTGCTGATGATCACCTACCGCCCTCCCTCAGCTGATCAATCAGTCCTCCTCCATGTTGAGCACCACTTGGAGGAAGCACTGAGGGTAGCAAGGGCACAGAATGTACTCTGGGTGGGGGACTTCAATGTCCATCACCAAGAGTGCCTCGGTAGCACCACTACTGACCGAGCTGGCCGAGTCCTGAAGGATACAGCTGCCAGATTGGGCCTGCAGCAGGTGGTGAGCGAACCAACACGAGGGAAAAACTTACTTGACCTCGTCCTCACCAATCTACCTGTCGCAGATGCATCTGTCCATGACAGTATTGGTAGGAGTGACCACCGCACAGTCCTCGTGGAGATGAAGTCCCGTCTTCGCACTGAGGACACCATCCAACGTGTTGTGTGGCACTACCACCGTGCTAAATGGAATAGATTCAGAACAGATCTAGCAGCTCAAAACTGGGCATCCATGAGGCGCTGTGGGCCATCAGCAGCAGCAGAATTGTATTCCAGCACAATCTGTAACCTCATGGCCCGGCATATTCCTCACTTTACCATTACCAACAAGCCAGGGGATCAACCCTGGTTCAATGAGGAGTGTAGAAGAGCATGCCAGGAGCAGCTCCAGGCATACCGAAAAATGAGGTGCCAACCTGGTGAAGCAACAACTCAGGACTACATGCATGCTAAACAGCGGAATCAACATGCTATAGACAGAGCTAAGCGATTCCACAACCATTGGATCAGATCAAAGCTCTGCAGTCCTGCCACATCCAGTCGTGAATGGTGGTGGACAATTAAACAACTAATGGGAGGAGGAGGCCCTGCAAACATCCCCATCCTCAATGATGGCATAGTCCAGCACATGAGTGCAAAAGACAAAGCTGAAGCATTTGTAACCATCTTCAGCCAGAAGTGCCGAGTGGATGATCCATCTCAGCCTCCTCCCGATATCCCCACCATTACAGAAGCCAGTCTTCAGCCAATTTGATTCACTCCACGTGATATCAAGAAACGGCTGAGTGCACTGGATACAGCAAAGGACATGGGCCCCGACAACATCCCGGCTGTAGTGCTGAAGACTTGTGCTCCAGAACTAGCCGCGCCTCTGGCCAAACTGTTCCAGTACAGCTACAACACTGGCATCTACCAGACAATGTGGAAAATTGCCCAGGTATGTCCTGTTCACAAAAAGCAGGACAAATCCAATCCGGCCAATTACCGCCCCATCAGTCTACTCTCAATCATCAGCAAAGTGATGGAAGTTGTCGTCGACAGTGCTGTCAAGCAGCACTTACTCACCAATAGCCTGCTCACTGATGCTCAGTTTGGGTTCCGCCAGGACCACTCGGCTCCAGACCTCATTACAGCCTTGGTCCAAACATGGACAAAAGAGCTGAATTCCAGAGGTGAGGTGAGAGTGACTCCCCTTGACATCAAGGCAGCATTTGACCGAGTGTGGCACCAAGGAGCCCGAGTAAAATTGAAGTCAATGGGAATCAGGGGGAAAACTCTCCAGTGGCTGGAGTCATACCTAGCACAAAGGAAGATGATATTGGTTGTTGGAGGCCAATCATCTCAGCCCCAGGACATTGCTGCAGGAGTTGCTCAGGGCAGTGTCCCAGGCCCAACCATCTTCAGCTGCTTCATCAATGACCTTCCCTCCATCATAAGGTCAGAAATGGGGATGTTCGATGATGATTGCACAGTGTTCAGTTCCATTCGCAACCCCTCAGATAATGAAGCAGTCCGAGCCCGCATGCAGCAAGACCTGGACAACATCTCGGCTTGGGCTGATAAGTGGCAAGTAACATTCGCGCCAGACAAGTGCCAGGAAATGACCATCTCCAACAAGAGAGAGTCTAACCACCTCCCCTTGACATTCAATGGCATTACCATTGCCGAATCCCCCACCATCAACATCCTGGGGGTCACCATTGACCAGAAATTTAACTGGACCAGCCATATAAATACTGTGGCTACAAGAGCAGGTCAGAGGCTGGATATTCTGCGGCGAGTGACTCACCTCCTGACTCCCCAAAGCCTTTCCACCATCTACAAGGCACAAGTCAGGGGTGTGATGGAATACTCTCCACTTGCATGGATGAGTGCAGCTCCAACAACACTCAAGAAGCTCGACACCATCCAGGACAAAGCAGCCCGATTGATTGGCACCCCATCCACCACCCTAAACATTCACTCCCTTCACCACCGGCGCACTGTGGCTGCAGTGTGTACCATCCACAGGATGCACTGCAGCAACTCGCCAAGGCTTATTCGACAGCAGCTCCCAAACCCGCGACCTCTACCACCTAGAAGGACAAGGGCAGCAGGCACATGGGAACAACACCACCTGCACGTTCCCCTCCAATTCATACACTATCCCGACTTGGAAATATATCGCCGTTCCTTCATTGTCGCTGGGTCAAAATCCTGGAACTCCCTTCCTAACAGCACTGTGGGAGAACCTTCACCACACGGACTGCAGCGGTTCAAGAAGGCGGCTCACCACCACCTTCTCAAGGGCAATTAGGGATGGGCAATAAATGCCAGCCTCGCCAGCGACTCCCACATCCCATGAAAATACATTTTTTTAAATTTATAGCCCCTAGTTCTGGTCTCCCCACAAGTGGAAACATCTTCTCTATATCTACCCTATCAAATGCTTTCTTAATTTTAAAGGCCTCTATCAGCTCACCCCTCAGCCTTCTCTTTTCTAGAGTAAAGACCCTCAGCCTGCTCAATCTTTCCTGATAGTTGTAACCTCTCAGTTCTGGTATCATCCTTGTAAATAGTTTTTTGCACCTTCTCCAGTGCCTGACTGCAGGTGAAGAGGAATCCCCCCTCTCTCCCAATGTGCTTTGTAGAGTTTACCATAGCCCCTCCACTCTCACTCTCCCTTTAGCGGGTAAATATCCATTCTGGTACTGAGTCACACCCCACCGGGATGACCCCAGGTTTGATGCCCGGCCCGTGCTGAGGCAGCTGATCTCAGAAAGACCACTCGCAATCGTCCTCAGTGCCCTGGGCTGAAGGAAGGGAAAGGTCAGCCAGGATTCTGGCCAATGACCCCTGATGGACAGCTGCGCGTGGGCTTCAGGTGAGGGGAGGATCGAGCGGGTCTGTGATCAACAGAGCAACGGTCTCACTGTCTGGGCAAAGGGGGAGAAATAGAAAGAAAGACTTGCATTTTTATAGCGCCTTTCACGAACTCAGGACATCCCAAAGCGCTTTACAGCCAATGAAGCACTTTTTTACAGTGTGGTCACTGTTGTAATGTCGGAAACATGGCAGGCAATTTGCGCACAGCAAGATCCCACAAACAGCAATGTGATAAATGACCAGATAACCTGTTTTTTTAGTGATGTTGATTGAAGGACAAATGTTTGCCAGGGCACTGGGGAGAACCTCCCCTGCTCTTCGTTGGAAATAGTGGCCGTGGGATCTTTTCCGTCCACCTGAGAGGGCAGGAGCGACCTGGGTTTTAATGTCTCATCTGAAAGACGGCACCTCCGACAGTGCAGCACCCCTTCAGTACTGCACTGGGAGTGTCAGCCTGGATTTTGTGCTCAAGTCTCTGGAGTTGGGACTCGAACCCACGACTGTCTGACTCAGAAGCGAGAGTGCTGCCCACTGAGTCACGGCTGACACCAATCAGACGTGTGAACACAAACTGTCAGATTTCTTTCAGAAAGTAACATTTTGGGATCCAGTATCTGAGTAATTTGAGACCTGACGTGTGGTGGGTAACAATGCTCGGGAGCAACAGGTGACTTTGGACCTATGGTTTCCCAGAGCTCTCCACCACTGGGGGTTTTCCTCACCTCATGTCTGGGTCTGTTGGAGACTCACTGATCGAGATTGATTGCTGTGATTAGTCAATAACTCCATCATCATTGTATCATATGACTACCAGGGTGGGAGACGGTGAACTAGATGGACCTTGGTCTATTTTCATCCAGCAATTCCTATGCTGACACACACTCACAAAAACACTTGCAAAAATGCGTGCAAATGCGATGCACACTTGTGCACATTGACACACACTTGTGCACAGACACATACTTGTGCACAGACACATACTTGTGCACAGACACATACTTGTGCACAGACACATACTTGTGCAAGCATACATGCATCAGGAGCAAAGGGGAGTGACGGGGGGGGCGGGGGGGAGGAGGGCGGTGAGGATTGGGGGTTGGTGGTACAGAGGCTGTACACATGCCCACAGGACCGTGTCGGAAAGGCATTCACCGGGAAGTCCTGCTGTAGCTCCTGAGTGGAGGGGTGTGTTGTGACCTGCGCTGGTCCCAGTCGGGAGGAGGGCTGCCCGAGGGCCGGGATCCCAGGTATCTGGCTCCGAGCCCCTCAGTCGTCCGGCGCGGCCAGCTCTCCGAGTCAAGCACCGTCAAGCCGCGGCACGGCTGGGCCCGGAGCAGGCCCTTCAGCTGAAGGTAGATCCTGTCGTCAGGAACCACCATGGTGTTTGCCTCGAATCCCAGAGCTCTCGTTACAAACTCGCGGAAATCCACCAGCTGCAAAATAAAGTTAACATCAGGCTCGGCTGAAGGATGGCAGACTTCACTAACTGTGGCAGTGTCTTTATCATTCATTCTCGGGATGTGGGCGTCGCTGGCAAGGCCAGCATTTTCTGCCCATCCCCTAGTTACCCTGAGAAGGTGGGGGGTGAGCCGCCTTCTTGAACCGATGCAGTCCGTGTGGTCTTGTTATTCTTTGTCGCGAGTTTGATACAAACTGAGTGTCTCGCTCGGCCACTTCAGGGGGCAGTTAAAAGTCAACCACGTTGGTGTGGGGACTGGAGTCACGTATAGCCCCAGACCGGGTAAGGACGGCAGGTTTCCTCCCCTAAAGGGCATCAGTGAACCAGTTGGGTTTTTACGACAAACCGACAGCTTCATGGTCACTTTTACTGAGACCAGCTTCACAGGAGTGATTATCAGACAAAATTTCACACCAAGCCACGTAAGGAGATATTAGGACAGGAAAGAGGTAGGTTTTAAGGAGCGTCTTAAAGGAGGAGAGAGAGGTGGAGAGTCGGAGAGGTTCAGGGAGGGAATTCCAGAGCTTAGGGCCTCGGCAGCTGAAGGCACGGCCACCAACGGTGGAGCGATGGAAATCGGGGATGTGGAAGAGGCCAGAATTGGAGGAGCGCAGAGATCTCGGAGGGTTATAGGGGTGGAGGGGGTTACAGAGACAGGGAGGGGCGAGGGCCATGGAGGGATTTGAAATCAAGGATGAGAATTTTAAAATCGAGGCGTTGCCAGACCGGAAGCCGATGTAGGTCAGTGAACACAGGGGTGATGGGAGAACGGGACTTGGTGCGAGTTAGGATACGGGAAACAGAGTTTTGGATGAGCTCAAGTTTGTGGAGGGTGGAAGACGGGAAGCCGACCAGGAGAGCATTGGAACAGTCGAGTCTGGAGGTAACAAAGATAACACAATCTCTACTCCCCACTTCATGGACCCACCTGTCTCTCTCTCCTCCCCTGCCCTCCGTGGACCCACCTCACTCTCTCATTCCCCCCCTCGCAGACCCACCTGTCTCTCTTTCTCTCTCTCCCCTCCCCACTTCGAGGACCCACCTGTGTCTCTTTCTCTCTCTCTCTCCCTTTGCCCCCCCCTCTTCGCAGACCCACCTATCTCTCCCTTTGCCCCCCCCCCCTTCGCGGACCCACCTGTCTCTCCCTTTGCCCCCCCCCCACTGCGCAGACCCACCTATCTCTCCCTTTGCCCCCCCCCCCTTCGCGGACCCACCCGTCTCTCCCTTTGCCCCCCCCCACTGCGCAGACCCACCTGTCTCTCCCTTTGCCCCCCCCTTCACGGACCCACCTATCTCTCCCTTTGCCCCCCCCCACTGCGCAGACCCACCTGTCTCTCCCTTTGCCCCCCCCCCCTTCGCAGACCCACCTGTCTCTCCCTTTGCCCCCCCCCCCACTGCGCAGACCCACCTGTCTCTCCCTTTGCCCCCCCCCCACTGCGCAGACCCACCTGTCTCTCCCTTTGCCCCCCCCCTTCACGGACCCACCTATCTCTCTCTTTGCCCCCCCCCCCTTCGCGGACCCACCTGACTCTCTCTTCGTGCCACCTCCTCCAGTGCTCTCTTTGTGGTGCGGAGTTCGTTACCGAGGGCTTCCAGCTCGTTCTGCGCCCGTTCACTCCTCTCCCAGGCCCCGTGCTCCGCATGGTCAAGCTCTGATTTCAGGGTCACCACCTTGCGAGCAGCCTTCTCCTTTATTGTCTCCAGTTTCTCCAGGGATTCGCTCAACTTCTCGATCGTCCTGTTCTGTTCCTTGGTCTTTGCCTTTGGGAAGATTCCAGGTTGAAAGGGTTCATTTAGGAACTTGCTCTCCCCACTGATGGTATGGTGGGTTAATGACCCTCTCCTGCCCGGTGTGTACTGAACGACACAGAGTCGGAAAGGCTGCAGTCTTATTCCTCACTCAGTGCCAAATCAGCAGGTCAAAGTTGGGCAGCATTAGGTGCATTTGAATTGGCTGCAGTGGCCCTGAGCTAGGGAGAGAAACATCAACGACAGATCCCCTCTGACCCTGAGTATGTGTTTATACCTCTGTCCATATATGCGAGTGCGAGAGTCTGTGTATGTGATTGAGTGCACAACTTTGTGTGTGCATGTGTATGTATGCATGTATATGTGTCCATAATCATATATGAGAGCATGTTTGTGTGCACATCTGTATGTACATGTGTATTTATGTACTTGTGCGTATGTAGGTGTGAGTACATGTGTATTTACGTGTGTATGTATGTGCATGTGTGTCTATGTATGTGTGTGTGAGTATGTGCGTGTTCATGTATGTACACGTTTGTGAGTACGTGTGTATGTACATAGAACCACAGAACCATAGAAAAGATACGGCACAGAAGGGGGCCATTCGGCCCATCGTGTCCGCACCGGCTCGAAGAACAACCAGGTGCCCATTCTAATCCCACCTTCTAGCACCCGGTCCGGAGCCCTGCAGCTTACAGCACTTTAGGTGCAGGTCCAGGTACTTTTTAAAAGAGTTGAGGGTCCCTGCCTCTACCACCAATTCGGGCAGCGAATTCCATACACCCACCACCCTCTGGGTAAAAAGGTTTTCCTCATGTCCCCTCTAATCCTTCCGCCAATCAGCTTAAATCTATGTCCTCTGGTTCTTGAACTCTCCGCTAGGGGAAACAGGTACTTCCTGTCTACTCTATCTAGGCCCCTCATAATTTTGTACACTTTAATCAAGTCTCCCCTCAGCCTCCTCTGCTCCAAGGAAAACAACCCCAGCCTATCCAATCTCTCCTCGGAGCTGCAATTTTCAAGCCCTGGCAACATTCTTGTAAATCTTCCCTGCACTCTCTCCAGAGCAATTACGTCCTTCCTGTAATGTGGTGACCAGAACTGCGCACAATACTCCAGCTGTGGCCTTACCAGCGTTTTATACGGTTCCATCATTACATCCCTGCTTTCGTATTCTATACCTCGGCTAATAACGGAGAGCATTCCGTATGCCTTCTTCACAACCTTATCTACCTGTACTGCCACCTTCAGGGACCTGTGCACATGCACTCCAAGGTCTCTCACTTCCTCTACCCCTCTCAATATATTCCCGTTTACTGAGTATTCCCTTTTACTGTTTGCCCTCCCGAAGTGCATTACCTCACACTTCTCCGGGTTGAACTCCATTTGCCACTTTTCTGCCCACTGCACCAACCCATTGATATCTTTTTGGAGTCTACAGCTCTCCTCTTAACTATCAACTACACGGCCAATTTTTGTGTCATCTGCAAATTTGCCAATCATGCCCCCTACATTCAAGTCCAAATCATTAATATATACCACAAACAGCAAGGGACCCAACACTGAGCCCTGTGGCACACCACTGGAAACGGATTTCCATTCGCAAAGACATCCATCGAATTTTACCCTTTGTTTCCTGTTACTGAGCCAATTTTGGATCCAATTTGCCACATTTCCCTGTATCCCATGGGCTTTTACCTTTCTGACCAGTCTGCCATGTGGGACCTTGTCAAATGCCTTACTAAAATCCATGTAGACAACATCCACTGCACTACCCTCATCAATCCTCCTTGTCACTTCCTCAAAGAATTCAATCAGATTTGTAAGGCATGACCTTCCCTGAACAAATTCATGCTGACTATCCCTGATTAAACCATGCCTTTCCAAGTGACAGTTTATCCTATCTCTCAGTATTGATTCTAATAGTTTGCCCACCACCGAGGTAAGACTGACCTGCCTCTAATTGTTCGGCCTTTCCCTCGTACCCTTTTTAAACAATGGTACGACGTTTCCAGTCTTCCAGTCCTCCGGTACCTCCTCTGTATCTAGTGAGGATTGGAAAATGATCCTCAGAGCATCCGCTATTTCCTCCCTGGCTTCCTTCAATAGCCGAGGAAACAATCCATCCGGCCCTGGTGACTTATCAACTTCCAAGGATTCCAGTCCCTCCAGTACTTCCTCTCTCATTATGTTTACCTTATCCAATATTTCACACCTCTCCTCTTTAACTACTATGTCCGGATCATCCCTTTCCTTTGTGAATACGGAGACAAAATATTCATTTAAAACCCTACCCACATCCTCTGCTTCTACACACAAGTTACCCTTATCATCCTGATAGGTCCCACCTCTTCCTTAGCTCTCCTCTTGTTCTTAATGTACTGATAAAACATCTTTGGGTTTTCTTTAATCTTACTAGCTAATATTTTTTCATGCCCTCTCTTTCATAGAATCATAGAATCATAGAAGTTACAACATGGAAACAGGCCCTTCGGCCCAACATGTCCATGTCGCCCAGTTTATACCACTAAGCTAGTCCCAATTGCCTGCACTTGGCCCATATCCCTCTATACCCATCTTACCCATGTAACTGTCCAAATGCTTTTTAAAAGACAAAATTGTACCCGCCTCTACTACTGCCTCTGGCAGCTCGTTCCAGACACTCACCACCCTTTGAGTGAAAAAATTGCCCCTCTGGACCCTTTTGTATCTCTCCCCTCTCACCTTAAATCTATGCCCCCTCGTTATAGACTCCCCTACCTTTGGGAAAAGATTTTGACTATCGACCTTATCTATGCCCCTCATTATTTTATAGACTTCTATAAGATCACCCCTTAACCTCCTACTCTCCAGGGAAAAAAGTCCCAGTCTGTCTAACCTCTCCCTATAAGTCAAACCATCAAGTCCCGGTAGCATCCTAGTAAATCTTTTCTGCACTCTTTCTAGTTTAATAATATCCTTTCTATAATAGGGTGACCAGAACTGTACACAGTACTCCAAGTGTGGCCCTGTACAACTTCAACAAGACATCCCAACTCCTGCATTCAATGTTCTGACCAATGAAACCAAGCATGCCGAATGCCTTCTTCACCACCCCATCCACCTGTGACTCAACTTTCAAGGAGCTATGAATCTGTACTCCTAGATCTCTTTGTTCTATAACTCTCCCCAACGCCCTACCATTAACGGAGTAGGTCCTGGCCCGATTCGATCTTCCAAAATGCATCACCTCACATTTATCTAAATTAAACTCCATCTGCCATTCATCGGCCCACTGGCCCAATTGATCAAGATCCCGTTGCAATCCTAGATAACCTTCTTCACTGTCCACAATGCCACCAATCTTGGTGTCATCTGCAAACTTACTAACCATGCCTCCTAAATTCTCATCCAAATCATTAATATAAATAACAAATAACAGCGGACCCAGCACCGATCCCTGAGGCACACCGCTGGACACAGGCATCCAGTTTGAAAAACAACCCTCTACAACCACCCTCTGTCTTCTGTCATCAAGCCAATTTTGTATCCAATTGGCTACCTCACCTTGGATCCCATGAGATTTAACCTTATGTAACAACCTACCATGCGGTACCTTGTCAAATGCTTTGCTGAAGTCCATGTAGACCACGTCTACTGCACAGCCCTCATCTATCTTCTTGGTTACCCCTTCAAAAAACTCAATCAAATTCGTGAGACATGATTTTCCTCTCACAAAACCATGCTGACTGTTCCTAATCAGTCCCTGCCTCTCCAAATGCCTGTAGATCCTGTCCCTCAGAATACCCTCTAACAACTTACCCACTACAGATGTCAGGCTCACTGGTCTGTAGTTCCCAGGCTTTTCCCTGCCGCCCTTCTTAAACAAAGGCACAACATTTGCTACCCTCCAGTCTTCAGGCACCTCACCTGTAGCGGTGGATGATTCAAATATCTCTGCGAGGGGACCCGCAATTTCCTCCCTAACCTCCCATAACGTCCTGGGATACATTTCATCAGGTCCCGGAGATTTATCTACCTTGATGCGCGTTAAGACTTCCAGCACCTCCCTCTCTGTAATATGTACACTCCTCAAGACATCACTATTTATTTCCCCAAGTTCCCTAACATCCATGCTTTTCTCAACCGTAAATACCGATGTGAAATATTCATTCAGGATCTCACCCATTTCTTGTGGTTCCGCACATAGATGACCTTGTTGATCCTTAAGAGGCCCTACTCTCTCCCTGGTTACCCTTTTGCCCTTTATGTATTTGTAGAAGCTCTTTGGATTCACCTTTGCCTGATCTGCCAAAGCAATCTCATATCCCCTTTTTGCCCTCCTGATTTCTCTCTTAACTCTACTCCGGCAATCTCTATACTCTTCAAGGGATCCACTTGATCCCAGCTGCCTATGCATGTCATATGCCTCCTTCTTCTTTTTGACTAGTGCCTCAATCTCCCGAGTCATCCAAGGTTCCCTACTTCTACCAGCCTTGCCCTTCACTTTATAAGGAATGTGCTTACCCTGAACCCTGGTTAACACACTTTTGAAAGCCTCCCACTTACCAGACGTCCCTTTGCCTGCCAACAGACTCTCCCAATCAACTTCTGAAAGTTCCTGTCTAATACCATCAAAATTGGCCTTTCCCCAATTTAGAATTTTAACTTTTGGGCCAGACCTATCCTTCTCCATAGCTATCTTAAAACTAATGGAATTATGATCACTTGTCCCAAAGTGATCCCTCACTAACACTTCTGTCACCTGCCCTTCCTTATTTCCCAAGAGGAGGTCAAGTTTTGCCCCCTCTCTAGTCGGGCCATCCACATACTGAATGAGAAATTCCTCCTGAATACACTCAACAAATTTCTCTCCATCCAAGCCCCTAATGCTATGGCTGTCCCAGTCAATGTTGGGAAAGTTAAAGTCCCCTACTATTACCACCCTATTTTTCTTGCAGCTGTCTGTAATCTCCTTACATATTTGCTCCTCAATTTCCCGTTGACTATTTGGGGGTCTGTAGTACAATCCTATCAAAGTGATCTCTCCCTTCTTATTTTTCAGTTCTACCCATATAGACTCAGTGGGCGAACCCTCGGATATATCCCCTCTCACTACTGCCGTGATGTTCTCCCTAATCAAGAACGCAACTCCCCCTCCTCTCTTACCTCCTGCTCTATCTTTCCTATAGCATCTGTACCCTGGAACATTGAGCTGCCAGTCCTGCCCCTCCCTTATCCATGTTTCAGTAATAGCTATAACATCCCAGTCCCATGTACCCATCCATGCCCTGAGTTCATCTGCCTTGCCCATCAGACTTCTTGCACTGAAATAAATGCAGTTTAATCTAGACTTCCCTTGGTCTTTGCCCTGCTTTCTCAGACCATCTGTCCGGTCATGTTCTGTACACTCTCCCTTACTGCCTTTTGTTTCTGTCACCATTTTATTTCCCACTGACTTCCTGCATCGGTTCCCATCCCCTTGCCACATTAGTTTAAACCCTCCCCAACAGCACTGGCAAACACTCCCCCTAGGACATTGGTTCCAGTCCTGCCCAGATGCAGACCGTCCAATTTGTACTGGTCCCACCTCCCCCAGAACCGGTTCCAATGGCCCAGGAATTTGAATCCCTCCCTCTTGCACCATCTCTCAAGCCACGTATTCATCTTAGCTATCCTGTCATTCCTACTCTGACTTGCCCGTGGCACTGGTAGCAATCCTGAGATTACTACCTTTGAGGTCCTACTCTTTAGTTTAACTCCTAACTCCCTAAATTCAGCTTGTAGGACCTCATCCTGTTTTTTACCTATATCGTTGGTACCTATATGCACCACGACAACTGGCTGTTCACCCTCCCCCTCCAGAATGTCCTGCAGCCGCTCCGAGACATCCTTGACCCTTGCACCAGGGAGGCAACATACCATCCTGGAGTCTCGGTTGCGTCCGCAGAAACGCCTGTCTATTCCCCTTACAATCGAGTCCCCTATCACTATAGCTCTGCCACTCTTTTTCCTGCCCTCCTGTGCAGTAGAGCCAGCCACGGTACCATGAACCTGGCCACTGCCACCTTCCCCTGGTGAGCCATCTCCCCCAACAGTATCCAAAACGGTATACCTGTTTTGGAGGGAGATGACCGCAGGGGACCCCTGCACTGCCTTCCTACTCTTCCTCTGTCTGTTGGTCACCCATTCACTATCTCCCTCAGTAATTTTTATCTGTGGTGTCACCAACTCACTGAACGTGCTATCCCCGACTTTCTCAGCATCGCGGATGCTCCAAAGTGAGTCCATCCGCAGCTCCAGAGCCGTCAAGCGGTCAAACAATAGCTGCAGCTGGACACACTTCCCGCAGGTGAAGGAATCAGGGATACAGGAAGGAGCCCTGAATTCCCACATCTCACAAGAGGAACATGACACGGCCCTGGGATCTCCTGCCATGACTTAACCCTTAAGTTAGCTTAACAACAACATCATCCTGTACTTTCTATACTCCTCTCGGCTTTCTGCAGTATTTAGCTTTCTGTGACAGTCATAAGCTTTCTTTTTCTGCTTTATCTTGCCCCATATACATCTAAACAACCAGGGGGCTCTAAATTTGGCAGTGCCACCATTTTTCTTGAGGGGACGTGTCTGCATTGTACCCATAGAATTTCACTTTTCAGTGCCTCCCACTGTCTTGCCACTGATTTCTCCTCAAGTAGTTGTGTCCAGTCCACTTCTGCCAAATCACCTCTTAGTTCTGTAAAATTTGCCTTTCCCCAATTTAAAACATTTGCTCCTGATTTAACTCTGTCCTTTTCCAAAATAATGCTTTTTTTTCATTCGTTCATGGGATGTGGGCGTCGCTGACAAGGCCAGCATTTATTGCCCATCCCTAATTGCCCTTGAGAAGGTGGTGGTGAGCCGTCTTCTTGAACCGCTGCAGTCCGTGTGGTGAAGGTTCTCCCACAGTGCTGTTAGGAAGGGAGTTCCAGGATTTTGACCCAGCGACGATGAAGGAACGGCGATATATTTCCAAGTCGGGATGGTGTGTGACTTGGAGGGGAACGTGCAGGTGGTGTTGTTCCCATGCGCCTGCTGCTCTTGTCCTTCTAGGTGGTAGAGGTCGCGGGTTTGGGAGGTGCTGTCGAAGAAGCCTTGGCAAGTTGCTGCAGTGCATCCTGTGGATGGTGCACACTGCAGCCACGGTGCACCGGTGGTGAAGGGAGTGAATGTTTAGGGTGGTGGATGGGGTGCCAATCAAGCAGGCTGCTTTATCTTGGATGGTGTCGAGCTTCTTGAGTGTTGTTGGAGCTGCACTCATCCATGCAAGTGGAGAGTATTCCATCACACTCCTGACTTGTGCCTTGTAGATGGTGGAAAGGCTTTGGGGAGTCAGGAGGTGAGTCACTCGCCGCAGAATACCCAGCCTCTGACCTGCTCTCGTCGCCATAGTATTTATATGGCTGGTCCAGTTAAGTTTCTGGTCAATGGTGACCCCCAGGATGTTGATGGTGGGGGATTCGGTGATGGTAATGCCGTTGAATGTCAAGGGGAGGTGGTTAGACTCTCTCTTGTTGGAGATGGTCATTGCCTGGCACTTATCTGGCGCGAATGTTACTTGCCACTTATGAGCCCAAGCCTGGATGTTGTCCAGGTCTTGCTGCATGCAGGCTCGGACTGCTTCATTATCTGAGGGGTTGCGAATGGAACTGAACACTGTGCAGTCATCAGCGAACATCCCCATTTCTGACCTTATGATGGAGGGAAGGTCATTGATGAAGCAGCTGAAGATGGTTGGGCCTAGGACACTGTCCTTTTCCAAAATAATGCTAAAACTAACTGAATTGTGGTCACTATCCCCAATATGGTCACCCACTGTCACTTCACCCACTTGCCCATCTTCATTTCCCAGGACTAAATCTAGAATTCCATCCCCTCTTGTTGGGCTTGTCACGTACTGGCTAAAAAAGTTCTCCTGGACACCGATCAAGAATTTTGAATTCCAGTTGATGTTAGGGTAGTTGAAGTCCCCTACTATTATTGCCCTCTTATTTTTGCACTCAGAAATTTGCCTACATATTTGTTCTTCTATCTCCCTTTCGCTATTCGGGGGTCTATAGTACACTCCTAGTAGTGTGACTGCCCCTTTTTTATTTCTTAGGTCAACCCATATGGCCTCGATTGATGATCCATTTAGCATATCATCCCTTCTCACAACTGGAATTGATTCTTTAACCAATAATGCTACCCCCCCCCTCCTTTTTTATCACCCACTCTATCCTGCCGAAAAACTCTATATCCAGGGATATTGAGCTGCCAATTATCCCCCTACGTAAAGGACAGGGATGACGTTAAAAAATTATACTTTAAGCCAGGTTATATTACATGTTTGTAAGTACGTGCATATGTGCATGTACGTGTGTGTATGTACGTGTGTGTATGTACGTGTGTGTGAGCACATGTGTGTGTGCATGCCTGCGTGTATATGTTTTTTTATTATTCGTTCATGGGATGTGGGCTTCGCTGGCGAGGCCAGCATTTATTGCCCATCCCTAATTGCCCTTGACATGTGTATGCGTGCGTGCTCATGCCCGTGTGCGTGTTGGTTGCGGCCTGGGCATAGGATCGGATTCAGCTGTTGATATCTCCCATAAACCAATATCTTGCCAACACCAAATGTCCAGGCTCAGGACACTTCAGTGGGATCATGGAGAGCAGCCGGGCCCCGGGAACCCGAGCCCAGACCAGCAGGTAGTGCAGTGAGAAGCAGTGTAGATATTGTAGGAGGAAACATCCCTCACCCTATAATATCCCCTCACCCTATAACATCCCTCACCCTACAACATCCCTCACCCTATAACATCCCTCACCCTATAACATCCCTCACCCTATAACATCCCTCACCCTATAACATCCCCTCACCCTATAACATCCCTCACCCTATAACATCCCTCACCCTATAACATCCCTCACCCTATAATATCCCCTCACCCTATAATATCCCCTCACCCTATAACATCCCTCACCCTATAACATCCCTCACCCTATAACATCCCTCACCCTATAACATCCCTCACCCTATAATATCCCCTCACCCTATAATATCCCCTCACCCTATAACATCCCTCACCCTATAATATCCCCTCACCCTATAACATCCCTCACCCTATAACATCCCCTCACCCTATAACATCCCTCACCCTATAACATCCCTCACCCTATAATATCCCCTCACCCTATAACATCCCCTCACCCTATAACATCCCTCACCCTATAATATCCCCTCACCCTATAACATCCCTCACCCTATAATATCCCCTCACCCTATAACATCCCTCACCCTATAATATCCCCTCACCCTATAACATCCCTCACCCTATAATATCCCCTCACCCTATAATATCCCCTCACCCTATAACATCCCTAACCCTATAACATCCCTCACCCTATAACATCCCTCACCCTATAATATCCCCTCACCCTATAACATCCCCTCACCCTATAACATCCCTCACCCTATAATATCCCTCACCCTATAACATCCCTCACCCTATAACATCCCTCACCCTATAACATCCCTCACCCTATAACATCCCCTCACCCTATAACATCCCTCACCCTATAACATCCCTCACCCTATAACATCCCCTCACCCTATAACATCCCCTCACCCTATAACATCCCTCACCCTATAACATCCCTCACCCTATAACATCCCTCACCCTATAACATCCCCTCACCCTATAACATCCCTCACCCTATAACATCCCCTCACCCTATAACATCCCTCACCCTATAACATCCCCTCACCCTATAACATCCCTCACCCTATAACATCCCCTCACCCTATAACATCCCTCACCCTATAACATCCCCTCACCCTATAACATCCCTCACCCTATAACATCCGTCACCCTATAACATCCCCTCACCCTATAACGTCCCCTCACCCTATAATATCCCCTCACCCTATAACATCCCTCACCCTATAACATCCCCTCACCCTATAACATCCCTCACCCTATAACATCCCTCACCCTATAATATCCCTCACCCTATAACATCCCCTCACCCTATAATATCCCCTCACCCTATAACATCCCTCACCCTATAACATCCCCTCACCCTATAACATCCCTCACCCTATAACATCCCTCACCCTATAATATCCCCTCACCCTATAACATCCCTCACCCTATAACATCCCTCACCCTATAACATCCCCTCACCCTATAACATCCCTCACCCGAAAACATCCCCTCACCCTATAACATCCCTCACCCTATAACATCCCTCACCCTATAACACCCCTCACCCTATAATATCCCCTCACCCTATAACATCCCTCACCCTATAACATCCCCTCACCCTATAACATCCCTCACCCTATAACATCCCTCACCCTATAACATCCCCTCACCCTATAACATCCCTCACCCTATAACATCCCCTCACCCTATAACATCCCCTCACCCTATAACATCCCTCACCCTATAACATCCCTCACCCTATAACACCCCTCACCCTATAACATCCCCTCACCCTATAACATCCCTCACCCTATAACATCCCCTCACCCTATAATATCCCCTCACCCTATAATATCCCCTCACCCTATAACATCCCTCACCCTATAATATCCCCTCACCCTATAACATCCCCTCACCCTATAATATCCCCTCACCCTATAATATCCCCTCACCCTATAACATCCCCTCACCCTATAACATCCCTCACCCTATAATATCCCCTCACCCGATAACATCCCTCACCCTATAATATCCCCTCACCCTATAATATCCCCTCACCCTATAACATCCCTCACCCTATAACATCCCTCACCCTATAACACCCCTCAACCTATAACATCCCCTCACCCTATAACATCCCTCACCCTATAACATCCCTCACCGTATAACGTCCCCTCACACTGTAACATCCCTCACCCTATAACATCCCTCACCCTATAATATCCCCTCACCCTATAACATCCCTCACCCTATAACATTCCCTCACCCTATAATATCCCCTCACCCTATAACATCCCTCACCCTATAACATTCCCTCACCCTATAACATCCCTCACCCTATAACATCCCCTCACCCTATAACATCCCTCACCCTATAACATCCCCTCACCCTATAACATCCCCTCACCCTATAACATCCCTCACCCTATAACATCCCCTCACCCTATAACATCCCTCACCCTATAACATCCCTCACCCTATAACGTCCCCTCACCCTATAACGTCCCCTCACCCTATAATATCCCCTCACCCTATAACATCCCTCACCCTATAACATCCCCTCACCCAAAAACATCCCTCACCCTATAACATCCCTCACCCTATAACATCCCTCACCCTATAACGTCCCCTCACCCTATAACGTCCCTCACCCTATAATATCCCCTCACCCTATAACATCCCTCACCCTATAACATCCCCTCACCCTATAACATCCCTCACCCTATAACATCCCTCACCCTATAATATCCCCTCACCCTATAACATCCCTCACCGAAAACATCCCCTCACCCGAAAACATCCCTCACCCTATAACATCCCTCACCCTATAACACCCCTCACCCTATAATATCACCTCACCCTATAACATCCCTCACCCTATAACATCCCTCACCCTATAACGTCCCCTCACCCTATAACATCCCTCACCCTATAACATCCCTCACCCTATAACATCCCTCACCCTATAACATCCCTCACCGTATAACGTCCCCTCACACTGTAACATCCCTCACCCTATAACATCCCTCACCCTATAATATCCCCTCACCCTATAACATCCCTCACCCTATAACATTCCCTCACCCTATAATATCCCCTCACCCTATAACATCCCTCACCCTATAACATTCCCTCACCCTATAACATCCCTCACCCTATAACATCCCCTCACCCTATAACATCCCTCACCCTATAACATCCCCTCACCCTATAACATCCCCTCACCCTATAACATCCCCTCACCCTATAACATCCCTCACCCTATAACATCCCTCACCCTATAACGTCCCCTCACCCTATAACGTCCCCTCACCCTATAATATCCCCTCACCCTATAACATCCCTCACCCTATAACATCCCCTCACCCAAAAACATCCCTCACCCTATAACATCCTCACCCTATAACATCCCTCACCCTATAACGTCCCCTCACCCTATAACGTCCCCTCACCCTATAATATCCCCTCACCCTATAACATCCCTCACCCTATAACGTCCCCTCACCCTATAATATCCCCTCACCCTATAACATCCCTCACCCTATAACATCCCCTCACCCTATAACATCCCTCACCCTATAACATCCCTCACCCTATAATATCCCCTCACCCTATAACATCCCTCACCCGAAAACATCCCCTCACCCGAAAACATCCCTCACCCTATAACATCCTCACCCTATAACATCCCTCACCCTATAACATCCCTCACCCTATAACATCCCTCACCCTATAACATCCCCTCACCGTACAACATCCCCTCACCCTATAATATCCCCTCACCCTATAATATCCCCTCACCCTATAACATTCCCTCACCCTATAATATCCCCTCACCCTATAACATCCCCTCACCCTATAATGTCCCCTCACCCTATAACATCCCTCACCCTATAACATTCCCTCACCCTATAACATCCCTCACCCTATAACATCCCTCACCCTATAACATCCCTCACCCTATAACATCCCCTCACCCTATAACATCCCTCACCCTATAATATCCCCTCACCCGATAACATCCCTCACCCTATAATATCCCCTCACCCTATAATATCCCCTCACCCTATAATATCCCCTCACCCTATAACATCCCTCACCCTATAATATCCCCTCACCCTATAACGTCCCTCACCCTATAACATCCCTCACCCTATAATATCCCCTCACCCGATAACATCCCTCACCCTATAATATCCCCTCACCCTATAATATCCCCTCACCCTATAACATCCCCTCACCCTATAACATCCCCTCACCCGATAATATCCCCTCACCCTATAACATCCCCTCACCCTATAACATCCCCTCACCCGATAACATCCCTCACCCTATAATATCCCCTCACCCTATAACATCCCCTCACCCTATAACATCCCCTCACCCGATAACATCCCTCACCCTATAATATCCCCTCACCCGATAACATCCCTCACCCTATAATATCCCCTCACCCTATAATATCCCCTCACCCTATAACATCCCCTCACCCTATAACATCCCCTCACCCGATAATATCCCCTCACCCTATAATATCCCCTCACCCTATAACATCCCCTCACCCTATAACATCCCCTCACCCTATAACATCCCCTCACACTGTAACATCCCTCACCCTATAATATCCCTCACCCTATAATATCCCCTCACCCTATAACATCCCCTCACCCTATAACATCCCCTCACCCTATAACATCCCTCACCCTATAACATCCCTCACCCTATAACATCCCTCACCCTATAACATCCCCTCACCCTATAACATCCCTCACCCTATAATATCCCCTCACCCTATAACATCCCCTCACCCTATAACATCCCCTCACCCTATAATATCCCCTCACCCTATAACATCCCTCACCCTATAACATCCCTCACCCTATAACATCCCCTCACCCTATAACATCCCTCACCCTATAATATCCCCTCACCCTATAACATCCCCTCACCCTATAATATCCCCTCACCCTATAACATCCCTCACCCTATAACATCCCCTCACCCTATAATATCCCCTCACCCTATAACATCCCCTCACCCTATAATATCCCCTCACCCTATAACATCCCCTCACCCTATAACATCCCCTCACCCTATAATATCCCCTCACCCTATAACATCCCCTCACCCTAGAACATCCCTCACCCTAGAACATCCCTCACCCTATAACATCCCTCACCCTATAACATCCCCTCACCCTATAACATCCCTCACCCTATAACATCCCCTCACCCTATAACATCCCTCACCCTATAACATCCCCTCACCCTATAACATCCCCTCACCCTATAACATCCCTCACCCTATAACATCCCCTCACCCTATAACATCCCTCACCCTATAATATCCCCTCACCCTATAACATCCCCTCACCCTATAATATCCCCTCACCCTATAACATCCCTCACCCTATAACATCCCCTCACCCTATAACATCCCTCACCCTATAACATCCCCTCACCCTATAACATCCCCTCACCCTATAACGTCCCCTCACCCTATAACATCCCTCACCCTATAACATCCCTCACCCTATAACATCCCCTCACCCTATAACGTCCCCTCACCCTATAACATCCCTCACCCTATAACATCCCTCACCCTATAACATCCCTCACCCGATAACATCCCTCACCCTATAACATCCCTCACCCTATAACATCCCCTCACCCTATAACATCCCTCACCCTATAACGTCCCCTCACCCTATAACGTCCCCTCACCCTATAACATCCCTCACCCTATAACATCCCTCACCCTATAACGTCCCCTCACCCTATAACATCCCCTCACCCTATAACATCCCCTCACCCTATAACGTCCCCTCACCCTATAACATCCCTCACCCTATAACGTCCCCTCACCCTATAACATCCCTCACCCTATAACATCCCCTCACCCTATAACATCCCTCACCCGATAACATCCCCTCACCCTATAACATCCCTCACTCTATAACATCCCTCACCCTATAACATCCCCTCACCCTATAACATCCCTCACTCTATAACATCCCTCACCCTATAACGTCCCGTCCCCTCACCCTATAACATCCCTCACCCTATAATATCCCTCACCCTATAACATCCCTCACCCTATAACATCCCCTCACCATATAACGTCCCCTCACCCTATAACATCCCTCACCCTATAACATCCCCTCACCATATAACATCCCCTCACCCTATAACATCCCCTCACCCTATAACATCCCCTCACCCTATAACATCCCCTCACCCTATAATATCCCTCACCCTATAACATCCCCTCACCCTATAACATCCCCTCACCCTATAACATCACTCACCCTATAACATCCCCTCACCATATAACATCCCCTCACCCTATAACATCCCCTCACCCTATAACATCCCCTCACCCTATAACATCCCCTCACCCTATAATATCCCTCACCCTATAACATCCCTCACCCTATAACGTCCCCTCACCCTATAACATCCCCTCACCCTATAACATCCCTCACCCTATAATGTCCCCTCACCCTATAACATCCCTCCCCCTATAACATCCCTCACCCTATAACATCCCCTCACCCTATAACATCCCTCACCCTATAACATCCCTCACCCTATAACATCCCCTCACCCTATAACATCCCTCACCCTATAACATCCCTCACCCTATAATGTCCCCTCACCCTATAACATCCCTCACCCTATAACATCCCTCACCCTATAACATCCCCTCACCCTATAACATCCCTCACCCTATAACGTCCCCTCTCCCTATAACATCCCTCACCCTATAACATCCCTCACCCTATAATATCCCCTCACCCTATAACATCCCTCACCCTATAACATCCCCTCACCCTATAACATCCCTCACCCTATAATATCCCCTCACCCTATAACATCCCTCACCCTATAATATCCCCTCACCCTATAATATCCCTCACCCTATAATATCCCCTCACCCTATAACATCCCTCACCTTATAACATCCCTCACCCTATAATATCCCCTCACCCTATAATATCCCCTCACCCTATAACATCCCCTCACCCTATAACATCCCCTCACCCGAAAACATCCCCTCACCCGAAAACATCCCTCACCCTATAACATCCCTCACCCTATAACATCCCCTCACCCTATAACATCCCTCACCCTATAACATCCCTCACCCTATAACATCCCCTCACCGTACAACATCCCCTCACCCTATAATATCCCCTCACCCTATAATATCCCCTCACCCTATAACATTCCCTCACCCTATAATATCCCCTCACCCTATAACATCCCTCACCCTATAATGTCCCCTCACCCTATAACATCCCTCACCCTATAACATTCCCTCACCCTATAACATCCCTCACCCTATAACATCCCTCACCCTATAACATCCCTCACCCTATAACATCCCCTCACCCTATAACATCCCTCACCCTATAATATCCCCTCACCCGATAACATCCCTCACCCTATAATATCCCCTCACCCTATAATATCCCCTCACCCTATAATATCCCCTCACCCTATAACATCCCTCACCCTATAATATCCCCTCACCCTATAACGTCCCTCACCCTATAACATCCCTCACCCTATAATATCCCCTCACCCGATAACATCCCTCACCCTATAATATCCCCTCACCCTATAATATCCCCTCACCCTATAACATCCCCTCACCCTATAACATCCCCTCACCCGATAATATCCCCTCACCCTATAACATCCCCTCACCCTATAACATCCCCTCACCCGATAACATCCCTCACCCTATAATATCCCCTCACCCTATAACATCCCCTCACCCTATAACATCCCCTCACCCGATAACATCCCTCACCCTATAATATCCCCTCACCCGATAACATCCCTCACCCTATAATATCCCCTCACCCTATAATATCCCCTCACCCTATAACATCCCCTCACCCTATAACATCCCCTCACCCGATAATATCCCCTCACCCTATAATATCCCCTCACCCTATAACATCCCCTCACCCTATAACATCCCCTCACCCTATAACATCCCCTCACACTGTAACATCCCTCACCCTATAATATCCCTCACCCTATAATATCCCCTCACCCTATAACATCCCCTCACCCTATAACATCCCCTCACCCTATAACATCCCTCACCCTATAACATCCCTCACCCTATAACATCCCTCACCCTATAACATCCCCTCACCCTATAACATCCCTCACCCTATAATATCCCCTCACCCTATAACATCCCCTCACCCTATAACATCCCCTCACCCTATAATATCCCCTCACCCTATAACATCCCTCACCCTATAACATCCCTCACCCTATAACATCCCCTCACCCTATAACATCCCTCACCCTATAATATCCCCTCACCCTATAACATCCCCTCACCCTATAATATCCCCTCACCCTATAACATCCCTCACCCTATAACATCCCCTCACCCTATAATATCCCCTCACCCTATAACATCCCCTCACCCTATAATATCCCCTCACCCTATAACATCCCCTCACCCTATAACATCCCTCACCCTATAATATCCCCTCACCCTATAACATCCCCTCACCCTAGAACATCCCTCACCCTAGAACATCCCTCACCCTATAACATCCCTCACCCTATAACATCCCCTCACCCTATAACATCCCTCACCCTATAACATCCCCTCACCCTATAACATCCCTCACCCTATAACATCCCCTCACCCTATAACATCCCCTCACCCTATAACATCCCTCACCCTATAACATCCCCTCACCCTATAACATCCCTCACCCTATAATATCCCCTCACCCTATAACATCCCCTCACCCTATAATATCCCCTCACCCTATAACATCCCTCACCCTATAACATCCCCTCACCCTATAACATCCCTCACCCTATAACATCCCCTCACCCTATAACATCCCCTCACCCTATAACGTCCCCTCACCCTATAACATCCCTCACCCTATAACATCCCTCACCCTATAACATCCCCTCACCCTATAACGTCCCCTCACCCTATAACATCCCTCACCCTATAACATCCCTCACCCTATAACATCCCTCACCCGATAACATCCCTCACCCTATAACATCCCTCACCCTATAACATCCCCTCACCCTATAACATCCCTCACCCTATAACGTCCCCTCACCCTATAACGTCCCCTCACCCTATAACATCCCTCACCCTATAACATCCCTCACCCTATAACGTCCCCTCACCCTATAACATCCCCTCACCCTATAACATCCCCTCACCCTATAACGTCCCCTCACCCTATAACATCCCTCACCCTATAACGTCCCCTCACCCTATAACATCCCTCACCCTATAACATCCCCTCACCCTATAACATCCCTCACCCGATAACATCCCCTCACCCTATAACATCCCTCACTCTATAACATCCCTCACCCTATAACATCCCCTCACCCTATAACATCCCTCACTCTATAACATCCCTCACCCTATAACGTCCCGTCCCCTCACCCTATAACATCCCTCACCCTATAATATCCCTCACCCTATAACATCCCTCACCCTATAACATCCCCTCACCATATAACGTCCCCTCACCCTATAACATCCCTCACCCTATAACATCCCCTCACCATATAACATCCCCTCACCCTATAACATCCCCTCACCCTATAACATCCCCTCACCCTATAACATCCCCTCACCCTATAATATCCCTCACCCTATAACATCCCCTCACCCTATAACATCCCCTCACCCTATAACATCACTCACCCTATAACATCCCCTCACCATATAACATCCCCTCACCCTATAACATCCCCTCACCCTATAACATCCCCTCACCCTATAACATCCCCTCACCCTATAATATCCCTCACCCTATAACATCCCTCACCCTATAACGTCCCCTCACCCTATAACATCCCCTCACCCTATAACATCCCTCACCCTATAATGTCCCCTCACCCTATAACATCCCTCCCCCTATAACATCCCTCACCCTATAACATCCCCTCACCCTATAACATCCCTCACCCTATAACATCCCTCACCCTATAACATCCCCTCACCCTATAACATCCCTCACCCTATAACATCCCTCACCCTATAATGTCCCCTCACCCTATAACATCCCTCACCCTATAACATCCCTCACCCTATAACATCCCCTCACCCTATAACATCCCTCACCCTATAACGTCCCCTCTCCCTATAACATCCCTCACCCTATAACATCCCTCACCCTATAATATCCCCTCACCCTATAACATCCCTCACCCTATAACATCCCCTCACCCTATAACATCCCTCACCCTATAATATCCCCTCACCCTATAACATCCCTCACCCTATAATATCCCCTCACCCTATAATATCCCTCACCCTATAATATCCCCTCACCCTATAACATCCCTCACCTTATAACATCCCTCACCCTATAACATCCCCTCACCCTATAACATCCCTCACCCTATAACATCCCTCACCCTATAACATCCCTCACCCTATAATATCCCCTCACCCTATAACATCCCTCACCTTATAACATCCCTCACCCTATAACATCCCTCACCCTATAACATCCCTCACCCTATAACATCCCTCACCCTATAACATCCCTCACCCTATAATATCCCCTCACCCTATAACATCCCTCACCCTATAACATCCCTCACCCTATAACATCCCTCACCCTATAACATCCCTCACCCTATAACGTCCCCTCACCCTATAACATCCCTCACCCTATAACGTCCCTCACCCTATAACATCCCTCACCCTATAACATCCCTCACCCTATAACATCCCTCACCCTATAACATCCCTCACCCTATAACGTCCCTCAGCATCCCTCACCCGATAACATCCCTCACCCTATAACATCCCTCACCCTATAATATCCCCTCACCCTATAACATCCCTCACCCTATAACGTCCCCTCACCCTATAACATCCCTCACCCTATAACGTCCCTCACCCTATAACATCCCTCACCCGATAACATCCCTCACCCGATAACATCCCTCACCCTATAACATCCCTCACCCTATAATATCCCCTCACCCTATAACATCCCTCACCCTATAACATCCCCTCACCCTATAACATCCCCTCACCCTATAACATCCCCTCACCCGATAATATCCCCTCACCCTATAATATCCCCTCACCCTATAACATCCCCTCACCCTATAACATCCCTCACCCTAGAACATCCCTCACCCTAGAACATCCCCTCACCCTATAACATCCCCTCACCCGAAAATATCCCCTCACCCTATAACATCCCTCACCCTATAACATTCCATCACCCTATAACATCCCTCACCCTATAACATCCCTCACCCTATAACATTCCATCACCCTATAACATCCCTCACCCTATAACATCCCCTCACCCGAAAATATCCCCTCACCCTATAACATCCCTCACCCTATAACATTCCATCACCCTATAACATCCCTCACCCTATAACATCCCTCACCCTATAACATTCCATCACCCTATAACATCCCTCACCCTATAACATCCCTCACCCTATAACATCCCTCACCCTATAACATCCCCTCACCCTATAACATCCCTCACCCTAGAACATCCCTCACCCTAGAACATCCCTCACCCTATAACATCCCCTCACCCTATAACATCCCCTCACCCGAAAATATCCCCTCACCCTATAACATCCCTCACCCTATAACATTCCATCACCCTATAACATCCCTCACCCTATAACATCCCTCACCCTATAACATTCCATCACCCTATAACATCCCTCACCCTATAACATCCCTCACCCTATAACATCCCTCACCCTATAACATCCCCTCACCCTATAACATCCCTCACCCTATAACATCCCTCACCCTATAACATCCCCTCACCCTATAACACCCCTCACCCTATAACATCCCTCACCCTATAACATCCCTCACCCTATAGCATCCCTCACCCTGTAACATCCCCTCACCCTATAACATCCCTCACCCTATAACATCCCTCACCCTATAACATCCCCTCACCCTATAACATCCCTCACCCGAAAACATCCCTCACCCGATAACATCCCTCACCCTATAACATCCCTCACCCTGTAACATCCCTCACCCTATAACATCCCCTCACCCTATAACATCCCCTCACCCTATAACATCCGCTCACCCTATAACATCCCTCACCCTATAACATCCCCTCACCCTATAACATCCCTCACCCTATAACGTCCCCTCACCCTATAACATCCCCTCACCCTATAATGTCCCCTCACCCTATAACATCCCCTCACCCTATAACGTACCCTCACCCTATAACATCCCTCACCCTATAACATGAGTCATGAGTTCAAATCCCACCACGGCAGCTGGGGAATTTAAATTCAATTGATTAAATTCAATTAATTAAATAAAATCAGGAATTAAAATCCTAGTATCAGTAATGATGGCCATGAAACGACCGGATTGTCGTAAAAACCCATCTGGTTCACTAATGTCCCTTAGGGAAGGAAACCTGCCGCCCTTACCCGGTCTGGGCCTATATGTGACTCCAGTCCCCACAGCAATGTGCTTGATTCTTAATTGCCCTCTGAAATGGCCCAGCAAGCCACTCAGTTGTAAAATCTCGCTAAAAAAAGTCACAATAAGAATAAAACTGGACGGACCACCCGGCATCGGACTACCAGGCACCGGACATGACAAAGGCAAACCAAGCCCAGTCGACCCTGCAAGGTCCTCCTCACTAACATCTGGGGACTTGTGCCAAAATTGGGAGAGATGTCCCACAGACGAGTCAAGCAACAGGCTGACATAGCCATACTCACAGAATCATACCTTTCAGCCAATGTCCCAGACACTTCCATCACCATCCCTGGGTATGTCCTGTCCCACCGGCAGGACAGACCCACCAGAGGTGGCGGTACAGTGATATACAGTCAGGAGGGAGTGGTCCTGGGAGTCCTCAACATTGACTCTGGACCCGATGAAATCTCATGGCATCAGGTCAAATATGGGCAAGGAAACCTTCTGCTGATTACCACCTACCGTCCTCCCTCAGCTGATGAATCAGTCCTCCTCCATGTTGAACACCACTTGGAGGAAGCACTGAGGGTAGCAAGAGCACAGAATGTACTCTGGGTGGGGGACTTCAATGTCCATCACCAAGAGTGGCTCGGTAACACCACTACTGACCGAGCTGGCCGAGTCCTGAAGGACATAGCTGCTAGACTGGGCCTGCGGCAGGTGGTGAGCGAACCAACATGAGGGAAAAACTTACTTGACCTCGTCCTCACCAATCTACCTGTCGCAGATGCATCTGTCCATGACAGTATTGGTAGGAGTGACCACCGCACAGTCCTCGTAGAGATGAAGTCCCGTTTTCGCACTGAGGACACCATCCAACATGTTGTGTGGCACTACCATCGTGCTAAATGGGATAGATTCAGAACAGATCTCGCAGCTCAAAACTGGGCATCCATGAGGCACTGTGGGCCATCAGCAGCAGCAAAATTGTATTCCAGCACAATCTGTAACCTCATGGCCCAGCATATTCCTCACTCTACCATTACCAAAAAGCCAGGGGATCAACCCTGGTTCAAAGAGGAGTGTAGAAGAGCATGCCAGGAGCAGCACCAGGTGTACCTAAAAATGAGGTGCAACCTGGTGAAGCTACAACTCAGGACTACATGCATGCTAAACAGCGGAAGCAACATGCTATAGACAGAGCTAAGCGATTCCACAACCAACGGATCAGATCAAAGCTCTGCAGTTCTGCCACATCCAATCGTGAATGGTGGTGGTCAATTAAACAACTAACGGGAGGAGGAGGCTCTATAAACATCCACATCCTCAACGATGGCGGAGTCCAGCACGTGAGTGCAAAAGACAAGGCTGAAGCGTTTGCAACCATCTTCAGCCAGAAGTGCCGAGTGGATGATCCATCTCAGCCTCCTCCCGATATCCCCACCATCACAGAAGCCAGGCTTCAGCCAATTCGATTCACTCCACATGATATCAAGAAACAGCTGAGTGCACTGGAGACAGCAAAGGCTATGGGCCCCGACAACATCCCAGCTGTAGTGCTGAAGACTTGTGCTCCAGAACTCGCTGCGCCTCTAGCCAAGCTGTTCCAGTTCAGCTACAACACTGGCATCCACCCGACAATGTGGAAAATTGCCCAGGTATGTCCTGTCCACAAAAAGCAGGACAAATCCAATCCGGCCAATTACCGCCCCATCAGTCTACTCTCAATCATCAGCAAAATGATGGAAGGTGTCGTCGACAGTGCTAACAAGCGGCACTTACTCACCAATAACCTGCTCACTGATGCTCAGTTTGGGTTCCGCCAGGACCACTCGGCTCCAGACCTCATTACAGCCTTGGTCCAAACATGGACAAAAGAGCTGATTTCCAGAGGTGAGGTGAGAGTGACTGCCCTTGACATCAAGGCAGCATTTGACCGAGTGTGGCACCAAGGAGCCCTAGTAAAATTGAAGTCAATGGGAATCAGGGGGAAAACTCTCCAGTGTCAGGAGTCATACCAAGCACAAAGGAAGATGGTAGTGGTTTTGAGGCCAATCATCTCAACCCCAGGACATTGCTGCAGGAGTTCCTCAAGGCAGTGTCCTCGGCCCAACCATCTTCAGCTGCTTCATCAATGACCTTCCCTCCATTATAAGGTCAGAAATGGGGATGTTCGCTGATGATTGCACAGTGCTCAGTTCCATTCGCAACCCATCAGATAATGAAGCAGTCCATGCCCGCATGCAGCAAGACCTGGACAACATCCAGGCTTGTGCTCATAGGTGGCAAGTAACATTCGCGCCAGACAAGTGCCAGGCAATGACCATCTCCAACAAGGGAGAGTCTAACCACCTCCCCTTGGCATTCAACGGCATTACCATCACCGAATCCCCCACCATCAACATCCTGGGGGTTACCACTGACCAGAAACTTAACTGGACCAGCCATATAAATACGGTGGCTACGAGAGCAGGTCAGAGGCTGGGTATTCTGCGGCGAGTGACTCACCTCCTGACTCCCCAAAGCCTTTCCACCATCTACAAGGCACAAGTCAGGAGTGTGATGGAATACTCTCTACTTGCCTGGATGAGTGCAGCTCCAACAACACTCAAGAAGCTCGACACCATCCAGGACAAAGCAGCCCGCTTGATTGGCACCCCATCCACCACACTAAACATTCACTCCCTTCACCACCGGCGCACAGTGGCTGCAGTGTATACCATCCACAGGATGCACTGCAGCAACTCGCCAAGGCTTCTTCGACAGCACCTCCCAAACCCACGACCTCTACCTCCTAGAAGGACAAGAGCAGCAGGCACATGGGAACAACACCACCTGCACGTTCCCCTCCAAGTCACACACCGTCCCGACTTGGAAATATATCGGCCGTTCCTTCATCGTCGCTGGGTCAAAATCCTGGAACTCCCTTCCTAACAGCACTGTGGGAGAACCTTCACCACACGGACTGCAGCGGTTCAAGAAGGCGGCTCACCACCACCTTCTCAAGGACAATTAGGGATGGGCAATAAATGCCGGCCTCGCCAGCGACGCCCATATCCCATGAACAAATAAAAAACAACCCTATAACATCCCTCACCCTATAACATCCCCTCACCCTATAACATCCCTCACCCTATAACATCCCCTCACCCTATAACATCCCTCACCCTATAACATCCCTCACCCTATAACATCCCCTCACCCTATAACATCCCCTCACCCTATAACATCCCCTCACCCTATAATATCCCCTCACCCTATAACATCCCTCACCCTATAACATCCCTCACCCTATAACATCCCTCACCCTATAACATCCCTCACCCTATAACATCCCCTCACCCTATAACATCCCCTCACCCTATAACATTCCCTCACCCTATAACATCCCTCACCCTATAACATCCCCTCACCCTATAATATCCCTCACCCTATAACGTCCCTCACCCTATAACATCCCTCACCCTATAACGTCCCTCACCCTATAACATCCCTCACCCTATAACATTCCCTCACCCTATAACGTCCCTCACCCTATAACATCCCTCACCCTATAACATCCCTCACCCTATAACATCCCCTCACCCTATAACATTCCCTCACCCTATAACATTCCCTCACCCTTTCGGATCCCCTCACTTTGTACAGACGACACTTACTTTAAGATCGGTGATTTCCATACACTTCGTTCTCAGACTCTGGTTGCTGATCTTCGTCTCGCTCAGCTGTTCCTGCAGCCGTTCCATTTTCCTCCGGAGTTTTGAGAGCTCCTGCTCCTTTTCCTCGTGTCCCACGGTCAGGGTGACCCGGTCTGGGGTCCTCGCCTCCAGCTGATCGAGTTTGCTGCTCAGCTGCTCAATGCGTCGTTTGCTGCTCGCCAACTTCTCCCTCTGAGCTGTCACCTGTCAGCGAGTAAAGTGCCCCCCGGGGGATGACGTGACGGAGCGCAGTACAATCTACTCAAAGAAGTTACAGCACGGAAACAGGCCATTCGGCCCAACCGGTCCGTGTCTGTGTTTACTATCCACGCGAGCAAATCACGATTACCCTCCCTGTTCCCATATCTCTTCATCCCCGTTTCCTTCATGCACCAATCCAATCCAGTCTTTAATGTTGATCTAGTTTCTGCCTCGACCACTCTGTAAGTTTCTCCTGCCCTCTGTTTTAAATCTCTTGTATCAATTTAATCTTGTATCAATGGCCCCTCGTTCTTGACCCCTCAACTACCAGAAACAGTCTATCCACCCTGTCCTGTCCTTTAATAATGTTAAACGCTTCTATCATTTCGTCCCGTAATCTGCGCTGTTCTAACAAAAAAAACCTAACTTTTCAAGTCTTCCTTTGCTCATTTATGTAGCGTTTCTCTCCCCTCCTCTCCTGAAGGAGCTGACTGGTGCTGGGTGGGGTGCTTCACTGAGCCTAAGTGACCAGGACCCAAGGCAAAAGAGCCATTGACGAGATGAGGAGAATTTATTTTACGCAGCGAGTTGTTCTGATCTGGAATGCGCTGCCTGAAAGGGCGGTGGAAGCAGATGCAATAATAACTTTCAAAAGGGGAATTGGATAAATACTTGAAAAGGAAAAATTTACAGGGCTACGGGGAAAGAGCAGGGGAATGGGGCTAATTGGATAGCTCAATCAAAGAGCCGGCACAGGCACGATGGGCCGAATAGCCTCCTTCTGTGCTGTATGATTCTATGAAAATACAGAGTGAGAGGCCATGGTCTGTGCGACAGGACATCACCAAGGGAGGCAAGGGGAGAGGGGAAGAGTGAGAGGGCAGAGAGGAGCGGGGACAGGTAGAAAAGAGGATGTGGTAAAGAGGGACGGGGATGGGGCTAGGGGTCGCCAACCCTCCAGGATTGTCCTGGAGTCTCCAGGAATTAAAGGTTAATCTCCCAGACACTGCTACGAGCAACACACCCGGGAGAAATATCAGAGAGGGGTGCTAAACAAAAATATGTTTTTTATTTTCTTTGAAGGTTTTTGTTTATTAGTTATAAAAATATTAAGCGATTTTGACTGACAGTTAAGAATCATCAAATCAGGCAACGAAGAGTCTGTTCGCTTTCCAATTGGCTGTGGGAAGGCGGGGCACCACGAGGATGGACGTGTCGGACGACCAATGGCGGGAGTGTGGAGGGGGGGGCTCCACGAGGATGAGCGTGTTGGGCGGCCAATGGCGGGCGTGTGGGGGGGGGCTCCACGAGGATGGGCGCGTTGGGCGGCCAATGGCGGGCGTGTTGGGGGGGTGCTCCACGAGGATGGGCGCGTTGGGCGGCCAATGACGGGTGTGAGGTTGCGGGAGCAGGAATGTCCCTGCCGAGATGAACAACGTCCCCTTCACCCTAATTTCTGCCCAATGTCTCAAAGCCAGCCTCTGCTGGAACCCTCTCCCCACCCACTGTTTAAAACCTACTTACAATCCCTACCTGGAACCATCACTCTGCCCAGCAACCAGTGCTGCCAACTCCCAGTGACTGAACGAGAGCAGAGACTAGAAGTCAGAATAACAAGCGAGACAACGGAAAAGAAAAATAAAGATACAAACAAATGGGGAGAGTGAGACACCAACGCAGAGACCACAGAGACAAGGAGACAGAACGCAGATCCTACAACTTACCAAGAGTGTCTCTACAACAGGTCCACTTGTCGATATACAAAAGTTGTGTGTCAAGTGCATATCTAACACATCTTGTGTCGCACTCCGTGCATCACCCTCTGGCGTCACACACCGAGCGTCACACTCCGAGCGTCACACTCTGGGAGTCACCCTCCGGCGTCACACACCGAGCGTCACACTCCGAGCGTCACACTCTGGGAGTCACCCTCCGGGCGTCACACACCGAGCGTCACACTTCGAGCGTCACACTTCGAGCATCACCCTCCGGGCGTCACCCTCCGAACGTCACCCTCCGGCATCACCCTCCGAGCGTCACCCTCCGAGCGTCACCCTCCGAGCGTCACCCTCCGAGCGTCACCCTCCGAGCGTCACAGTCCCAGCGTCACACACCGAGCGTCACACTCCGGGCGTCACACTCTGGGCGTCACACACCGAGCGTCACACTCCGAGCGTCACACACCGAGCGTCACGCACCGAGCGTCACGCACCGAGCGACACACACCGAGCGACACGCACCGAGCGACACGCACCGAGCGTCACACTCTGGGCGTCACACACCGAGCGTCACACTCTGGGCGTCACGCACCGAGCGACACGCACCGAGCGACACGCACCGAGCGACACGCACCGAGCGTCACACTCTGGGCGTCACACACCGAGCGTCACACTCTGGGCGTCACGCACCGAGCGACACGCACCGAGCGACACGCACCGAGCGACACGCACTGAGCGACACGCACCGAGCGTCACACTCTGGGCGTCACACACCGAGCTACACACACCGAGCGACACGCACCGAGCGTCACACACCGAGCGTCACACACCGAGCGTCACACTCTGGGCGTCACACACCGAGCGACACGCACCGAGCGACACGCACCGAGCGTCACACACCGAGCGTCACACACCGAGCGTCACACACCGAGCGTCACACTCTGGGCGTCACGCACCGAGCGTCACGCACCGAGCGACACGCACCGAGCGTCACACACCGAGCGACACGCACCGAGCGTCACACACCGAGCGACACACACCGTAACAGATGCAAAACTGCCTTTAAAAAATAACAACTTTTTTCTTTAAGTGAAGAAAGCCAATCATTCCCCGATGACACCTCCCCAAAGGCAGAAGACCTCACAGCACTCCAGCGCCAACAAAATTAAAGTGTGTTATTTCCTTCAGCCGAGCAGCAGGGAACATGTTAAACTGGTGACTTGCATAATGATACACCTGAATGCTATGGATTTAGAAACCAGAGACCTTTATCGATGGTATCTTTCCCCGCCCACCCAATTACTCAGAAAATGTAATGATATTTTTCTTCTGTGGCCAATACAGAGTATTAAATGTCACACCTGCAGCTGTCGCACTGAGTGTGACCCTTCCAGCAAAGGATAACAGAGACTAACACTACCCCTTCGCTAAACACCTGCGGGGGAAACAAAACAGGCAGTAAGTCAGATGGGCGAGAGAGAATCAGCTCAGATGAGGGATTATCCTATTCAAATTGTACAGAAAGAATTGAAAATGAAAGATTGCAACGAGGGGAAAAGATTATTTTTAAAAGTACTCAGTGTCCTTCTTGTGTAACAAAGTACCTGTTAAGGAGAAGATTGAATCTTAATAGCAGGCTGCAGCATCTTATATCCAACGATTATCCATTGATTGCTCGCTGTCTGTATGAAATGTGCAAAATGATCGACAGCATTTCATTCCATATTTTTTTTAAGAAGACCAGCAGAGCTCCTGTGATCCAGTGGATCTCCTCTGGACCCATCTTTTGTTTCTTTAATGTCCCATTACCACCCCCTTTTGCCTTGCACCATCATTCCTGCCTTCCACCCTGTCACAGAACTCCCCTTTTGTTCTTTCCTCCCCCTACTATTTCCCTAGGCTCTGCACTTGGTTATAAACTGTCAAATCTCTCACATCTTCCAGTTGTGACAAACGTTAACTCTGTTTCTCTCTCCACAGATGCTGCCTGACGTGTGACGCTTGGAGTGTGACGCTGGGACTGTGACGCCTGGAGTGTGACGCCTGGAGTGTGACGCCTGGAGTGTGACGCTTGGAGTGTGACGCTTGGAGTGTGACGCTTGGACTGTGACGCTGGGACTGTGACGCTGGGACTGTGACGCCTGGAGTGTGACGCTGGGACTGTGACGCCTGGAGTGTGACGCCTGGAGTGTGACGCCTGGAGTGTGACGCCTGGAGTGTGACGCTTGGAGTGTGACGCCTGGAGTGTGACGCATGGAGTGTGACGCCTGGAGTGTGACGCTGGGACTGTGACGCATGGAGTGTGATGCCTGGAGTGTGACGCCTGGAGTGTGACGCCTGGAGTGTGACGCTGGGACTGTGACGCTGGGACTGTGACGCCTGGAGTGTGACGCTGGGACTGTGACGCTGGGACTGTGACGCCTGGAGTGTGACGCTGGGACTGTGACGCCTGGAGTGTGACGCCTGGAGTGTGACGCTGGGACTGTGACGCCTGGAGTGTGACGCTTGGAGTGTGACGCCTGGAGTGTGACGCCTGGAGTGTGACGCTTGGAGTGCTGCTGAGCGTTTCCAGCATTTTCTGTTTTTATTTCAGCACTGGCAGTATTTTGCATTTGTTCCGGTGGTTCTGTACCCTGGTGGGGATGTTTCGTTGCTATCGCGGGGCTTTGTATAATTCCGACTATCCCTATCAAACTTCTGCTCAGGTAGTTCATGTGGCAACTCAAACAAGATGACATATCCTGAGGTCAATTGGAGGCTAAATACTGAGAGAGGTTTGTGTATCTTAGCATCGAGCTGTAAATCCCCAGCTACTGTCGTGTAGCTCATGTCACTTCAAGGGAATTGGACAATTTCCTATTTCTTCCACCAAGCTCCGTCAAACACTCCCAGGGCAGGTACAGCACGGGTTAGATACAGAGTAAAGCTCCCTCTACACTGTCCCATCAAACACTCCCAGGGCAGGTACAGCACGGGTTAGATACAGAGTAAAGCTCCCTCTACACTGTCCCATCAAACACTCCCAGGGCAGGTACAGCACGGGTTAGATACAGAGTAAAGCTCCCTCTACACTGTCCCATCAAACACTCCCAGGGCAGGTACAGCACGGGTTAGATACAGAGTAAAGCTCCCTCTACACTGTCCCATCAAACACTCCCAGGGCAGGTACAGCACGGGTTAGATACAGAGTAAAGCTCCTGCTGCATCAGTCTAAATCTATGACTAAAACTTGCAATTTTGTGCCAATTTATTCCAGATTGGGATCGCTTTTGTGACATGACTCAGACTGACTCTGAATGGGTTTGACAAGCTCATTTCATGTAAGGCTCTTAAGCAATCAGGCTGCGGCATGTTTCGTGATGTCTTAAGTCCGTACGGTGCCGTGCAGCGTACTAAAGCTGCTCTTTACGTGCTACACCATCAATAAAACTGTGGGCCGTGCGTTCCGATCGACACGGACCTTTCTCTGCAGAGTGTGCAGGAGCTCCTTGTTCTTACTCAGACCCTCGGCCTCTAACTCTGCGAGCTGCTGAGCCCTGGCCAACATCGCCACATTCCGAGTCTCCGAGTCGCCCGCAGACGTGCCCTGTTCAACCTTCAATCTCTCTGCCAGCTGTTGCAGGAACTTCATGTGCTGAAACAACAAAAAAAAACATTATGTGAGGTTTAGGTAAAGCGAATAAATAAATAAATGCAGAGCCAAGCTCGTGCACAGTGCCTCAGTCCGACATGTTGCTGATCCACACGGACCAGAGGGTTAAGGTCCAAGCTCTGTCTGTGGCAATTGGACCCGGTGGTGGTCAGGCCAGCGCTGGGGGCAGAAGCACAAACCACCGAACTTGCATTTATATAGGGCCTTTCACAACTTCAGGACGTCCCAAAGAGCTTTACAGCCCAGAGTAAAGCTCACGCCACACTGTCCCATCAAACACTCCCAGGGCAGGTACAGCACGGGTTAGATACAGAGTAAAGCTCCCTCTACACTGTCCCATCAAACACTCCCAGGGCAGGTACAGCACGGGTTAGATACAGAGTAAAGCTCCCTCTGCACTGTCCCATCAAACACTCCCAGGGCAGGTACAGCACGGGTTAGGTACAGAGTAAAGCTCCCTCTACACTGTCCCATCAAACACTCCCAGGGCAGGTACAGCACGGGTTAGATACAGAGTAAAGCTCCCTCTACACTGTCCCATCAAACACTCCCAGGGCAGGTACAGCACGGGTTAGATACAGAGTAAAGCTCCCTCTACACTGTCCCATCAAACACTCCCAGGGCAGGTACAGCACGGGTTAGATACAGAGTAAAGCTCCCTCTACACTGTCCCGTCAAACACTCCCAGGGCAGGTACAGCACGGGTTAGATACAGAGTAAAGCTCCCTCTACACTGTCCCATCAAACACTCCCAGGGCAGGTACAGCACGGGTTAGATACAGAGTAAAGCTCCCTCTACACTGTCCCATCAAACAGTCCCAGGGCAGGTACAGCATGGGTTAGATACAGAGTAAAGCTCCCTCTACACTGTCCCATTATTTTAGGTTCACGTCCCACTCCAGTGACTTGAGCTCCAAATCCAGGCTGACACTCCCAGTGCAGTACTGAGGGAGTGCTGCACTGTCAGAGGTGCCGACTTTCAGCTGAGACGTTAAACCGTGACCCCGTCTGCCCTCTCAGGTGGATGTAAAAGATCCCACAGCACGATTTGAAGAAGAGCAGGGGAGTTCTCCCCGGTGTCCTGGGCCAATATTTATCCCTCAACCAACATCACTAAAAATAAATTAACTGGTCATGTATCTCATTGCTGTTCGTGGGATCTTGCTGTGTTTGCCCAACATAACAAGAGTGATTGTGTTTCAAAAATCACTGTGGCTGTGCTTTGAGATGCCCTACGCATGTGAAAGGCTCTCTATAAATGCAAGTTTATTCTCATTCTTTGACAAATACAGCAACGTTCAGAAATCTGATAACCTGGAACCTCTTGTGGATCCCTTAAAATCCCCCCACAGCCAACCTAAAGTGCATATTCCATCCCCTCTCATCCTTTCATAAGCTGGGCCGGTTACTTAACCCTTACATCCAATGGACTTTTTGGCAGGTTTTACACTGGCAGCAATTAAAAGGCAAAAGGTTCAGCACGATATCAGAGCCAGTGGATTAACTTGTTTTTAAAAAACAGGATTTCAATATGATATTCCCAGAATTCATTTAAAAAGAAAAACACTGCCTTCTGCACGTAGGCAGTCAGCAGAAACTGTGCCTGAGAGCTTGCACTTTAATGCTGTGTCGTGATAGGAATCAGGCACTGGTTTATATTTGTGTTGGGATCAAATTCGCAGCCTGCACCAGACTGCTGGTTCCCTAACTCACCCAGCATTAACAGGGAAGAGAGACATTTCACCAGGCATCTGAGGAAGGGCCCTGTTACCCCGATCCCTGTTAAAAAGGGAGTCTCTGCTTTCAAAGAGGAACTCGCGCCATCCACAATCCTCTTAAGAGAGTCTCTCCACCATTGCTCTTACAAAGAGCTGGCACGGGATCGATGGGCCGAATGGCCTCCTTCTGTGCTGTAACCATTCTATGATTCTGAGCCCTTTTCTTAAAGAAGGTTTGCTCGTCCCCAACTCTGTTTAAAGATGGAGCGTTACCATTAATCCCACCTTTGGCAAAGTGTCTCTTAAAGGAGCAGCAAATGTCATTTTGTTTCAACTGGGGCACAAGGAGGCGCACTTAAGCAACCTGGGGGGCCTTTCCCTCCAATTTTACCTCCCTTAAGGTTAAGAGGAGATTTGATAGAGGTGTTGAAAATTACAAAGAGGTTTTGATAGAGTAAATAAGGAGAAACTGTTTCCACTGGCAAGAGGGTTGGTAACCAGAGACTTAAGATAATTGGCAAAAAAAAGCAGAGTTGAGATGTGGAGAATTTTTTTAAGCAGCGAGTTGTTATGATCTGGAACGCGCTGCCTGAAAGGGCGTTGGAAGCAGATTCAATAATAACTTTCAAAAGGGAATCAGACAAATACTTGAAAAGGAAACATTCAGGGGGCTCTGGGGAAAGAGCAGGGGGAGTGGGACTAATTGGATAGCTCTTTCAAAGAGCCGGCACAGGCACGGCGGGCCGAATGGCCTCCTTCCATGCTGTATGATTCTATGATTCTTTGGGGCAGTGCCAAATTTGGCCTCAGCTGTGGGTCCCCACAGCTTACTGCAAAATTGGCCTGCACCATTTTAAGAGCTACTTCCACAGTCTTGAAGCTCATTATTCCATTGACTGAATTGTCCTCAGAAAAAGCCAGGGAGGAGGAAAGGAGACTGAACCCACCAAGCCCTCCATCCCACAGACCCCAACAACTTGGTGTCACATACAGTGCTTCACATAGACGAACATCTCAGACCGACACTAGCATGGATTTTACCCGACCTACTTAACCCCTCCAAGGCAGTTCTGCCAAATTTCTCCCTGGGAACTCAAACCCCCAACAAAGATAGAGATAGATAGATGGTCAACTCTTATCTCGGATGTTGGGTTCACCTATTGATGGGGCCATGGGCATGTCAGCCCTGGAGAGGAAACAGGCAAGTTAGATTTTGTTCAGTTACCTTTGGGGAGGTCAGGGAAAAGTTTCCTCTCAGAAGATTAAATAAGTGGTAACAGTTACGACTTAGGAACATAGGAACAGGAGGAGGCCATTCAGCCCCTCGAGCCTGTTCCGCCATTTAATTAGATCATGTCTGATCTGTATCTTAACTCCACCTACCCGGCTTGATTCCGTAACCCTTAATACCCTTGCCTAACCAAAATCTATCAATCTCAGTTTTGAAAGCTCCAATTGACCCCCAGCCTCAACAGCTTTTCGGGGGAGAGAGTTCCAGATTCCCACTCCCCTTTGTGTGAAGAAGTGCTGCCTGACATCACCCCTGAACGGCCTGGCTCTAATTTTAAGATTATGTCCCCTTGTTCTGGGCTCCCCCCCACCAGAGGAAATAGTTTCTCTCTATCTACGCTATCAAATCCCTTTATCATTTTAAACACCTCGATTGGATCACCCCTTCAACTTTGTAAACTCAAGGGAATACAAGCCTAGTCTATGCAACCTGCCTTCATAATTTAACCCCTTTGGCCCAGGTATCATCCTGGTGAATCTGTGCTGCACCCCCTCCCAGGCCAATATATCCTTCCCGAGGGGCGGTGCCCGGTGCCACATAGACTTCGAGCAGGAAAAGCTTCACACAAGTTCACCTTGTGCCTTTCGAATTCGCGGCCATCTTTGAGTAGGTCCTTAGCAGCTAGCTGTCCTTCGAGGTGCCTGAGGGCCTCTTCCCGATCATTTAGCCTTTCCTCCGCCCTTCGAGCACGGCCGAGCGTCTCGTGGTAGAGTTTGCTCTGATGCTCCAGCTGCTCGTTGAGTTCAGTAATCTGCTCCTCAAGCTCATTCACGTTCTTTCAACGACAATAAATTGTATTTATAGTGCATCTTTAACGTAGAAAAAAAAACCATCCCAGGGCACTTTGCAGAGGCGTAAGGAAGGGAAAAAAAAAAGGTCACTGAGCCAAAGAAGGAGGTATCAGGAGGGGCGGCCAAAGGCTTCAGCAAAGAGGTGAGTTTTAGGAAGGTCTTAAAGGAAGAACTTGCATTTATATAGCGCCTTTCACATCCTCAGGGTGTCTCAAAGTGCTTTACAGCCAATGAAGTACTTTCAAAGTGTACTCACTGTTGTAATGAAGGAAACACGGCAGCCAATTTGCGCACAGCAAGATCCCACAGACAGCAATGCGATAATGATCGGATAATCTGTTTTAGTGATGTTGATTGAGGGATAAATATTGGCCCAGGACACCGGGGAGAACTCCCCTGCTCTTCTTTTAATAGTGGCCGTGGGATCTTTTACGTCTGCCTGAGAGGGAAGACGGGGCCTCAGTTTAACTTCTCATCTGAAAGACGGCACCTCCGACAGTGCAGCACTCCCTCAGTACTGTGCTGGGAGTGTCAGCCTGGATTACGGGCTCTAGTCTCTGGAGTGGGACTTGAACCCACAACCTTCTGAATCAGAGCCTAGAGTGCCACCCACTGAGCCACGACTGACACCTAATAGGAGAAAAGGGTGATGGAGAGACAGAGGGGCTTGGGGTGGGAATTTCAGAGTGTAAGGCCTAAGCCATCAATGGTGGGGCAAAAAAGGGTGGGGGTTGCACGAGAGTCTGGAGTCAGAGGACTGGAGAGTTATGGGGAGAGCAGAGTGTTGTGACTCAGGAGGAAGTTACGGAGATAGGGAGGGGGCGTGGCCATGAATGGAATTAAACGCAATAACAAAAACTTTAATTTTGAGGCATTGGGAGACCGGTGTCCAATCCAGATCAGCAAGGGTGGGTGTGATGAGTGAGCAGGGTTTGGTGCGGGATAGCGGAGAAGCCTGAGAAGGGGTCTTATCGAGGTGTTCAAGATCATTGAGGGTATCGACAAGTTGAACCCTGAGAATGAGGGCAAGGGGGCATCGGATACAGCTCAGAATAAGGGAGGCAAATGGCCAGTTCAGGTACGTACATACATCGTGTTGAAAGTTTGGAATGGCCCCGATGTTAACTGCGGGTGAGATTTGGTGTCAGTTCAAAGCTCACCCCGGCTCCAGAAATGAGGCATGGGGTATTTTAACTCTCGAGCCTTGTTTGAATGCTGCTGATTGACTTCCCGCTCATTCCGGCCAGGTTGGGTTTAAATCGCCCTGGTAATTTAAGACGGAAGTGGACATTTCTAGGGTGAGACGATTTATTTTTTTCTTTTCCCATCTTCCCCTCGCTTTGTTCCTTTTTATAAGCTGCTCATCTGAAATATCATCGAGTTACATCGAGAACAGAAACAGGCCATTCGGCCCAACTAGTCTGTGTCGGTGTTTATGCTCCACACGAGCCTCCTCTCTCCTTACTTCATCTAACCCCATCAGCATATCCTTCTATTCCTTTTTCACTCGTATTTATCGAGCTTCCCCTTAAATGTATCTATGTTATTCGCCTCAACTACTCCTTGTGGGAGCGAGTTCCACATTCTACCCACTCTCTGGGTGAAGAAGTCGCTCCTGAATTCCCGATTGGATTTATCAGTGTCTATCTTATATTTATGGCCCCCAGTTCTGGTCTCCCCCACAAGTTGAAACATCTTCTCTACATCTTTCCCATCAAACCCTTTCATAATCTTAAAGGCCTCTATCGGGTCACCCCTCTTTTCTAGAGAAAAGACCCTCAGCCTGTTCAATCTTTCCTGATAGGTATAACCTCTCATTTAGGAACATAGGAACATAGGAACAGGAGTAGGCCATTCAGCCCCTCGTGCCTGCTCCGCCATTTGATAAGATCATGGCTGATCTGTGATCTAACTCCATATACCTGCCTTTGGCCCATATCCCTTAATACCTTTGGTTGGCAAAAAGCTATCTATCTCACATTTAAATTTAGCAATTGGGCTAGTATCAATTGCCGTTTGCGGAAGAGAGTTCCAAACTTCTACCACCCTTTGTGTGTAGAAATGTTTTCTAATCTCACTCCTGAAAGGTCTGGATCTAATTTTTAGACTGTGTCCCCTACTCCTAGAATCCCCAACCAGCGGAAATAGTTTCTCTCTATCCACCCTATCTGTTCCCCTTAATATCTTATAAACTTCGATCAGATCACCCCTTAACCTTCGAAACTCCAGAGAATACAACCCCAATTTGTGTAATCTCTCCTCGTAACTTAACCCTTGAAGTCCGGGTATCATTCTAGTAAACCTACGCTGCATTCCCTCCAAGGCCAATATGTCCTTCCGAAGGTGCGGTGCCCAGAACTGCTCACAGTACTCCAGGTGCGGTCTAACCAGGGTTTTGTATAGCTGCAGCATAACTTCTGCCCCCTTGTGCTCTAGTCCTCTAGATATAAAGGCCAGCATTCCATTAGCCTTATTGATTATTTTCTGCACCTGTTCATGACACTTCAGTGATCTATGTACCTGAACCCCTAAGTCCCTTTGGACATCCACTGTTTTTAACTTTTTACCATTTCTGGTATCATTCTGGTATCATCCTAGTAAATCCTTTTTGCACCTTCTCCAGTGCCTTCACAACCTTTCTATAACAGGGAGACCAGAACTGTGCACAGTACTCCAAGTGTGGTCGAGGAAGAATATAGGAACACAAGAAGATAGGAACATAAAAGGGAATCCAAAAATCTTCTACAGGCATATAAATAGTAAACAGGGAGTAAGGGGAGGGTTGGGGCCGATCAGGGATCAATAAGGAGATCTACGCATGGAGGCAGTGTTCATGGCCGAGGTACCAAAGGAATACTTTGCATCTGTCTTTACCAACGAAGAAGATGCTGCCACAGTCACAGTATAAGAAGGGCTAGTTGATATACTGGATGGGCTAAAAATTGATAAAGAGGAGGTACTAGAAAGGCTAGCTGTACTTAAAGTAGATAAGTCACCCGGCCCGGATGGGATGCATCCTAGGTTGCTGAGGGAAGTAAGGGTGGAAATTGCTTAGATGTCAGAGGATTGGAGAATTGCAAATGTCACACCCTCGTTCAAAAAAAGGGCATAAGGATAAACCCAGCAACTATAGGCCAGTCAGTATAACTGCAGTGGTGGGGAAGCTTTTAGAAACGATAATCTGGGACAAAATTAATAGTCACTTGGACAAGTGTTGATTAATAAAGGAAAGCCAGCACCGATTTGTTAAAGGCAAATCGTGTGTAACTAACTTCAATGAGTTTTTTGATGAGGTAACAGAGAGGGTTGATGAGGGCAATGCGGTTGATGTGGTTTATATGGACTTTCAAAAGGCATTTGATAAAAGTGCCACATAATAGGCTTGTCAGCAAAACTGAAGTTGTGGTGAACGGCTGTTTTTCGGACTGGAGGGAGGTGTACAGTGGTGTTCCCCAGGGGTCGGTACTAGGACCACTGCTTTTCTTGATATATATTAATGACTTGGACTTGGGTGTACAGGGTACAATTTCAAAATGTGCAGATGACACAAAACTTGGAAGTGTAGTGAACAGTGAGGAGAATAGTGATAGACTTCAAGAGGATATAGACAGGCTGGTGGCATGGGCGGACACGTGGCAGATGAAACTAAACGCAGAGAACTGCAAAGTAATACACTTTGGTAGAAAGAACGAGGAGAGGCAATATAATCTAGAGGGCTCAATTTTAAAAGGGGTACAGGAACAGAGAGATCTGGGGGTTTTTGTACACTAATCGTTGAAGGTGGCAAGGCAGGTTGAGAAAGCAGTTAAAAAAGCATGTGGGATCCTGGGCTTTATAAATAGATGTAAGGAATCTTACAACACCAGGTTATAGTCCAACAATTTTATTTTAAAATCACAAGCTTTCGGAGGCCTTCTCCTTCGTCAGGTGAAGTGTGGGATTCCTTGAATGTTACCGCATTTATAGTCAATGTTACCGCATTTATTCTCTGACAATAAATACGGTAACATTCAAGGAATCCCACACTTCACCTGACGAAGGAGAAAGCCTCCGAAAGCTTGTGATTTTCAAATAAAACTGTTGGACTACAACCTGGTGTTGTAAGATTCCTTACATTTGTCAACCCCAGTCCATCACCGGCATCTCCACATCATTTATAAATAGAGGCATAGAAGGTTATGGTGAACTTTTATAAAACACTGGTTCAGCCACAACTGGAGTATTGTGTCCAGTTCTGGGCACTGCGCTTTAGGAAAGATGTGAAGGCCTTAGAGAGGGTGCAGAAGAGATTTACTAGAATGATTCCAGGGATGAGGGATTTTGGTTAAGTGGATAGACTGGAGAAGCTGGGATTGTTCTCCTTAGAGCAGAGAAGGTTGAGAGGAGATTTGATAGAGGTATTTAAAATCATGAAGGGTCGAGACAGAGTAGGTAGAGAGAAACTGCTCCGATTGGCAGAAAGGTCAAGAACCTTGATTTAAGGTGATTAGCAAAAGAACCAAGGCAACATGAGGTCAAACTTTTTTACACAGCGGGTGGTTAGGATCTGGAATGCACTGCCCGAGGAGGTGATGGAGGCAGATTCAATCATGGCCTTCAAAAGGGAACTGGATAAGTACTTGAAGGGGGAAAATTTGCAGGGCTACGGGGAAAGGGAGGGGGAGTGGGACTAGCTGGATTGCTCTTGCGGAGAGCCGGCAAGGACTCGATGGGCTGAATGGCCTCCTTCTATGCTGTAACCTTTCTATGATTCCATGATTCTATCCCTTGATAATTTAATTTCGTAGCTTCTCTTTTTTTTTACTTCTTTCCTAACCTCTTCGAATTCCCTTTTGTCACCCTCTCCTTTATTGTCTGTGTACTTAGTGTGTGCCTTTTACTTTAGTTTCAATATTACCCTTATCTCTTTATTCATCTATGGTGTTTCATTATTGGCTAATTTGTTCTTGTTTTTAGCGGAATATTTTTCTCCTAAACTTTATTGATCATCATTTTAAATATTTCCCACCGTTGTTCTATCTCTTTGTCTGTCCAATTTTTTTTCCAGTTTACCTTCCCTAGTTCCATTCTCATCCCCTCAAAATTTTTTCCAATTTATTACTTTGGTCTCTGTCTTATTTATGTCTTTCTCAATCATTATTTTAAACCTTATTATGTTGTGATCGCTTTTACCTAGATGTTCCCCTACGCTTACTTCTCTTATCTGCTCCGGTTCATTTCCCATTATTAGATGCAGCAGTGATTCCTCTCTTGTTGGCTTCTTATGAACTGGGTAAGAAAGGAGTCCTGGACACATTGTGAAAACTCCATTTCCTTTACCCCTTTCCCTACCACTTGCCAGTTTATTTGGGGATGGTTCAAATCGCCCATATTTATTATTTGATGTTTTTTTTTTACTCATTTCATAGATTTGTCTCCATATTTCATCCTCCTCTTCCCTTCCACTATTAGGCGGTCTGTAGAATATCCCTAATAATGTGATCGATCCCTTCTTATCCTTGGTCTCAATCCATATGGATTCTGTTTGATCCTCTGATTCTGATGAAGAGCTTTGCCTGAAACATTAATATTTTTCTTACTTTACAGATTCCAGCTTGTAACTGACTCCCGGGTATCTGTTATTCTATATATAAACCCCCCGAACCCCTCGATTAGATTCCAGCCTGTAACTCACTCCCGGATATCTGTTATTCTATATATAAACCCCCCGAACCCCTCGATTAGATTCCAGCCTGTAACTCACTCCCGGGTATCTGTTATTCTATATATAAACCCCCCGAACCCCTCGATTAGATTCCAGCCTGTAACTCACTCCCGGGTATCTGTTATTCTATATATAAACCCCCCGAACCCCTCGATTAGATTCCAGCCTGTAACTCACTCCCGGGTATCTGTTATTCTATATATAAACCCCCCGAACCCCTCGATTAGATTCCAGCCTGTAACTCACTCCCGGGTATCTGTTATTCTATATATAAACCCCCCGAACCCCTCGATTAGATTCCAGCCTGTAACTCACTCCCGGGTATCTGTTATTCTATATATAAACCCCCCGAACCCCTCGATTAGATTCCAGCCTGTAACTCACTCCCGGGTATCTGTTATTCTATATATAAACCCCCCCGAACCCCTCGATTAGATTCCAGCCTGTAACTCACTCCCGGGTATCTGTTATTCTATATATAAACCCCCCGAACCCCTCGATTAGATTCCAGCCTGTAACTCACTCCCGGGTACCTGTTATTCTATATATAAACCCCCCCAAACCCCTCGATTAGATTCCAGTCTGTAACTCACTCCCGGGTATCTGTTATTCTATATATAAACCCCCCGAACCCCTCGATTAGATTCCAGCCTGTAACTCAGTAGTAGTTTGATTTTTAATGGCACATTATAATGATGTTTGGTTCCGGAACGGATTGTGAGTCACTCGATACTAAATTTGCTGCATTTGTAGGGAAGGTTTTTTGCAGTTTGACACCATGCTGTTTCCTTGGTTACGGTTCAGTCTCCATCAAACGATGGTTCGTCACAAACCACTTGTGGTCCTTTTAAGAGTTTCGAACAGGTTTAAAACTGGGACCCCAAGGCTGCAGCAGCATTGAAATTATTTAACACACCATGTGGGGTCAGAACACTATGGCAGGTACACTGGGCACATTCTCTGCGTTTGGAAGGCATCCCATTGTTTTGAGATTGAAAAGAAAAAAGAAACGGAAAATGCTGGCCCACTAACAGCTGCCCGTGAAAGGACTGGTTAACACTTCACCAGCGAGCGACCAGCACAGGCTGATCACCGTACTGTGCATCACCAGCATTCACTGCTTCTATTCATGGAGGTTATTGTGTTGGCCACCCCTGCATTGTGTCCCCTTGTGTTTTGTGAGACACCCGATTTGTGGCACCTTACAATCATAGAATCGTAGAATGGTTACAGCACGGAAGGAGGCCATTTGGCCCATCGAGTCCTTGCCGGCTCTATGCGAGAGCAATCCAGCTAGTTCCACTGTCCTGCCCTTTCCCCGTAGCCCTGCAAGTTTTTTCCTTTCAAGTACTTATCCAGTTCCCTTTTGAAGGCCATGATTGAATCTGCCTCCACCACCCCCTCGGGCAGTGCATTCCAGTTCACAACCACTCGCAGTGTAAAAAAGTTTTTTCTCATGTCACCTTTGGTTCTTTTACCAATTATCTTAAATCTGTGTCCTCTGGTTACTGATCCTTCTGCCACTGGAAACAGTTTCTCCTTATTTACTCTCAAAACCGTTTATAATTTTGAACACCTCTATCAAATCTCCCCTTAACCTTCTCTGTTCTAAGGAGAACAATCCCAGCTTCTCCAGTCTCTCCACATAACTGAAGTCCCTCATCCCTGGCACCATTCTGGTAAATCTCCTCTGCACCCTCTCTAAGGCCTTGACATTTGACATCCTTCCTAAAGTGTGATGCCGAGAATTGGCCACAATACACTAGCTGAGGCCTAACCGTGTTTTATAAAGGTTTAGCGTAACTTCCAATGCCTCTATGCCCTATTAATAAAGATGTGGAGATGCCGGTGATGGACTGGGTTTGACAAATGTAAGGAATCTTACAACACCAGGTTATAGTCCAACAGTTTTATTTGAAAATCACAAGCTTTCGGAGGCTTTCTCCTTCGTCAGGTGAAATGTCACATTTCAGCTGACGAAGGAGAAAGCCTCCGAAAGCTTGTGATTTTCAAATAAAACTGTTGGACTATAACCTGGTGTTGTAAGATTCCTTACACCTATTAATAAAGCCCAGGATCTCATATGTTTTTTTAACAGCCTTCTCAACTTGTCCTGCCACCTTCAAAGATTTGTGTACATATACCCCCAGGTCTCTCTGTTCCTGCACCCCCTTTAAAATTGTACCATTTAGTTTATATTGCTTCTCCTCATTCTTCCTACCAAAATGCATCACTTCACACTTCTCTGCGTTAAATTTCATCTGCCATGTGTCTGCCCATTTCACCAGTCTGTCTACATCCTCCTGAAGTCTGTCACCATCCTCCTCAGTGTTTACTACATTTCCGAGTTTTGTGTCTTCTGCAAACTTTGAAATTACACCCTCTATACCCAAGTGCAGGTTATTAATATATATCAAAAAGAGCAGTGGCCCTAATACTGACCCCTGGGGAACACCACTGTATACTTCCCTCCAGTCTGAAAAACAACCCTTCACCACTACTCTCTGTTTTCTGTCCCTTAGCTAATTTTGTATCCATGCTGCCACTGTCCCTTAATCCCATGGGCTTTAATTTTGATAACAAATCTATTATGTGGTATTTTATCAAATGCCTTGTGAAAGTCCATATACACAACATCAACCGCACTACCCTCATCAACCCTCTCCGTCACTTCATCAAACAACTCAATTAAGTTAGTCAAACATGATTTTCCTTTAACAAATCCGTGCTGACTTTCATTTATTAGCCCATTCTTTTCCAAGTGCCAATTAATTTTAGCCCAGATTATTGTCTCTAAAAGTTTCCCACCACCGACGTTAGGCTGACTGGCCTGTAATTGCTGGGTTTACCCTCTCCCCTTTTTTGAACAGGGGTGTAACTTTTCCAGTCCTCCAGCACCATCCCCATATCTAAGGAGGATTGGAAGATTGTGGCCAGAGCCTCCGCAATTTATACCCTTACTTCCTTCAGTAGCCTGGGACGCGTCCCATCTGGACCGGGTGACTTTTCTACTTTGAATGCTGCCAATCTTTTAAGTACCTTCTCTTTATCTATTTTTATCTATTTTTATCCTATCCAATATCGCTACTACCTCCTCCTTTACTGCTACAATGGCAGCATCTTCTTCTCTAGTGAAGACCGATGCGAAGTATTCATTTAGTACCTCAGTCAGGCCCTCTGCCTCCACAAGAAGATCTCCTTTTTTTGTCCCTAATCAGTCCCACCCTTCCTTTGATGACCCTTTTACTATTTATATGTTTATAAAAGACTTTTGTATTCCCTTTTATGTTAGCTGCTAATCTATTCTCATACTCTCTCTTTGCCCCTCTTATTCCCTTTTTTAGATCTCCTCTGTACTTTTTGTATTTAGCCTGATTCTCTACTGTATTACATTTGTCATAGACCTTTTTCTGTTTCATTTTAATCTCTCTGTCTTTAGTCATCCAGGGAGCTCTGGCTTTCCTTTCCCCCTCGTAGGGAAGTGTCTGCTCTGTACCTGAACCAACTCCTCCTTGAAGGCCTCCCTTTGTTCAATTACTCTTTTGCCTATCAATTTCTGATTCCAATCCACCCGGGCAAGATCCCTTTTTAAATAACTGAAATTAGCCCTCCTCCAGTTAAGATTTTCACATTTAATTGTTCCTTGTCCTTTTCCATAACTATTCTAAACCTGATGATATTATGATCACTGTTCCCCAAATGCTCCCCCACTGAAACATGCTCCACCTGCCCCACTTCATTCCCCAGAACTAGATCCAGCACTGCTTCCTTCCTGTTTGGGGTAAAAACACACTGTTCCAGAAAGTTCTCTCGAACACATTTCAGGAATTCCTCCCCCTCTTTGCCCTTTACACTGCTACTATCCCAGTCTATATTGGGATAATTCAAGTCCCCCATTATCACTACTCTATAGTTCTTGCATCTTTCTGTAATTTACCTGCAAATTTGCTCCTCTATCTCCTTCCCACTATTTGATGGCCTATAGTGTAACAGCCCCTCTATTGTTCCTTAATTCTAACCAAATAGATTCTGTCTTTGACCCTTCAACTACATCATCCCTTTCCAGTGCTATAATAGTTTCTTTGATCAATACTGCCACCCTACCCACCCTCCCTTTCTTTCCTTCCTTATCTTTCCTGAATACCTTGTAGCCAGGAATATTAAGTACCCAATCTTCCCCTTATTTGAGCCACTATATCATAGATGATCGAATAGTTCATGGGACACGGTGGCTGTTGTCTGTTGAGGGTAGCAGACCGCGGCTGGATATTAGAGATGTGAGAGTGGATGAATACTCCCTGGAATTTGTTCAATTCCCTTTGGGGATCAGGGAGTGTACATGGGCTGTGGAAGGAGAGTAAATGGGTGGGTAGAGTCCATGATAGGGGAGAGTGTACATGGGCTGTGGAAGGAGAGTAAATGGGTGGGTAGAGTCCATGATAGGGGAGAGTGTACATGGGCTGTGGGAGGAGATTAAATGGGTGGGTATAGTCCATGATCGGGGAGAGTGTACATGGGCTGTGGAAGGAGATTAAATGGGTGGGTAGAGTCCATGATAGGGGAGAGTGTACATGGGCTGTAGAAGGAGAGTAAATGGGTGGGTAGAGTCCATGATAGGGGAGAGTGTACATGGGCTGTAGAAGGAGAGTAAATGGGTGGGTGGAGGCCCAGGTAGGGGAGAGTGGACATGGAAGGAGATTAATGACCATGCGCTTCCTGCCTGCCATATTGGAGACTTCTGAGGCCCTTTAGCACCCAAAAAACAGATGCTGCGCGGCCAAATTTGTAGGCCGATTATGTTTCCACTCTCTTTACGTGGGAGCCCTTTACGTTGAACTCTTGATACTCACGGATATTCGGTTCCGATCGTTCCCACAGATTTCCCTCACTTTACTTTTGATGGCTTCCTCTGAGGCAGGGACGCTGATAAAGCCATTGCTGAGCAGTGTGGCCAGCTGATCGATGAAGCTCTGGTGCAGCGCGTTGGCAGCTCTGGTTTCGTACGTGCTGGTGCGCAGGCTGTCGTCCAGGTCGCTCACCTGTTTCTCGTGGAGGACCTGCTTGTGACATGCGGTGCCCAAAGCCCGCTGGCTATCCTCCAGCCTGTCACGCAGGATCTTGTTGTCCTGCTCCACGGTCCTCTTCAGCAGCAAAGCTTCATCTCTCTCCTGTGCCAAAGGAAGGAAGAACAAGTGTTAGCAATGGCTCAGTGGGTAGCTCACTCTTGCCTCTGAATCAGTGGGTCATGGGTTCTAGCCCCCACTCCAGAGACTTGGGCCCCATATTCGAGCACATAAAGAGATAGTCAAGGAAATGGGTGGAGAAGATTATGTGAAGGGTGAGATCGAGAGAGGACAGGGGGGTGGCGAAGGTGGAGGAGAGGGGGGCTGGGGGATTTGAGGTGCAGATTGAAATTCACCAAGGGTGACTTGGAGTAGAGGCTAAGGGAAGAGGAAGTCAACGAGGGGCATTGAGGGTGATAGGTGAGAAGGATGTGTGTGTTTACACAACACTAAGTCTGGGTCTTCAAACCCTGTAGGTTGTAGAAGGGAGGGAGGACCAAAGGAGGTGAGGAGCTCCAGCATTTTGAGGTCCTGGAAAAGAATTAATTAGAATAGGAGGCAACACGCTAAGTTACCCCAGTGAGGACACAGGGAGGAGAAGGGAGTGTACAGTTGGGGTACTTCGAGCTCAGGAGAAACAAGAGAGGAAAGTTCAGAGGAGCACTGATCATAGTGTCAGCTTGGCTCAGCTGGTAGCACTCTTGCCTCTCAGTCAGAAGGTCGTGGGCTCAAGTCCCACTCCAGAATTTGAGTACATAATCCAGGCTGACACTCCCAGTGCAGTACAGAAGGAGTGCTGCACTGTCTGAGGTGTCGTCTTTCAGATGAGATGTTAAACCGAGGCCCCAGCTGCCCGTTTCAGTGGTGCGAGTGGATGTTAAAGATCAGGTGGCACTATTTGAAGAAGAACGGGAGTTCTCCTGATGTCGTGGCCAACATCCCTCCGTTACCAACAACTTCAGAAACAGGATAACTGGCCATGAGTCTCATAACTGTTTGTGGGATCTTGGATGGGCAACATTGTAAAATGGCAGAGACATTAAACAAATATTTTGTATCTGTCTTCACAGTAGAAGACACAAAAAACATACCAGAAATAGTGGGGAACCAAGGGTCTAATGAGAGTGAGAAACTTAAAGTAATTAATATTAGTAAAGAAAAAGTACTAGAGAAATTAATGGGACTAAAAGCCGACAAATCCCCTGGACCTGATGGCCTACATCCGAGGGTTCTAAAAGAGGTGGCTGCAGAGATAGTGGTTGTGATCTTCCAAAATTCCCTAGATTCTAGAACGGTCCCAGTGGATTGGAAGGTAGTAAACATTATCCCACTATTCAGGAATGGAGGGAGAGAGAAAACAGGGAACGACAGGCCAGTTAGTCTGACATCAGTCGTCAGGAAAATGCTGGAATCCATTATTAAGGATGTAGTAACGGCAATTAGAAAATCATAACATGATTAGGCAGAGTCAACACGGTTTTATGAAAGGGAAAAACGTGTTTGACAAATTTATTAAGAGTTTTTCTGAGGGTGTAACTAGCAGAGCAGATAAAGGGGAACCAGTGGATGTTGTATATTTGGATTTTCAAAAGGCATTCGATAAGGTGCCACATAAAAGGTTGTTACACAAGATTAGGGCTCATGGGATTGTGGGTAATATATTAGCACAGATTGAGGATTGGTTAACGGACAGAAAACAGAGAGTAGGAATAAACGGGTCATTTTCAGGTTGGCAGGTTGTAACTAGTGGGGTGCAGCAAGGATCAGTGCTTGGGCCTCAGCTATTTACAATCTATATTAATGACTTAGATGAAGGGACCGAGTGTAATGTATCCAAGTTTGCTGATGATACAAAACTAGGTGGGAAAGTAATCTGTGAGGAGGACACAAAGAGTTTACAAAGGGATATAGACAGGTTAAGTGAGTGGGCAAGAAGGTGGCAGATGGAGTATAATGTGGGGAAATGTGAGGTTATTCACTTTGGTAGCAAGAATAGAAAAACAGAATATTTTTTAAATGGTGACAAATTATTAAATGTTGGTGTTCAGAGGGATTTGGGTGTCCTTGTACACGAAACACAGAAAGTTAACATGCAGGTACAGCAAGCATTTAAGAAGGCAAATGGAATGTTGACCTTTATTGCAAGGGGGGTTGGAGTACAAGAGTAGGGAAGTCTTGCTGCAATTATATAGGGCTCAGGTGAGACCTCACCTGGAGTACTGTGTACAGATTTGGTCTCCTTACCTAAGGAAGGATATACTTACCTTAGAGGGGGTGCAATGAAGGTTCACTAGATTGATTCCTGGGATGAGAGGGTTGTCCTATGAGGAGAGATTGAGTAGAATGGGCCTATATTTTCTGGAGTTTAGAAGAATGAGAGGTGATCTCATTGAAACATATAAAATTCTTAGAGGGCTTGACAGGGTAGATGCTGATAGACTGTTTCCCCTGGCTGGAGAGTCTAGAAATAGGGGACATAGACTCAAGATAAGGGTCGCCATTTAGGACCAAGATCAGGAAAAATTTCTTCATGCAGAGGGTCGTGAATCTTTGGAATTCTCTACCCAAGAGGGCAGTGGATGCTCAGTCGTTGACTATGTTCAAGACTGAGATCAATAGATTTTTGGACACTAGGGGAATCAAGGGGTATGGGGATAAGAACATAAGAAATAGGAGCAGGAGTAGGCCAATCGGTCCCTCGAGCCTGCTCCGCCATTCAATATGATCTGATCCTAACCTCAAATTTAAATTCATGTCCAATTTCCTCCCCACTCCCCGTAACCCCTAATTCCCTTTACTTCTAGAAAGGACAGGACAGGATAGAACAGGAAAGTGGAGTTGAGGTCGAAGATCAGCCATGATCTTATTGAATGGCGGAGCAGGCTCGAGGGGCCATATGGCCTACTCCTATTCCTATTTCTTATGTTCTTATGGATTGTGCAAAGTGGGTGTCCTTTTTATTCCTACATAACAACAATCTTTGCCCTTCAATTGTGTGAAGCATTTTGGGACATGCCTGAAAGTCCAAGCTCACTTCCTAGCCCCATGATCTCAACCACTAAGAAGGACAAGAGCAGCAGTATGATGGGAACACCATCACCTCCGAGATCCCCTCTAAGTCATTCGTAATATGATACAGCACAGAAGGAGGCCATTTGGCCCATCGTGCCTGTGCCGGCTCTTTGGTAGAGCAATCCAATGAGTCCCACTCCCCTTGTTGGGTCAACATCCCGACGATCACCTTCACCACACGGACTGCAGCAGTTCAAGAAGGCGGCTCACCACCACCTTCTCAAGGGGCAACTAGGGATGGGCAATAAATGCCGGCCCTGCCAGCGACGGCAAGATCCTGAGAGTAAACAACAGACCATGATGTAAAGGATTGATGTGTAATCTCCCATAGGACAAGAACACGTGACAATTTTGCTGAATTCTGCAAAGACTTTAACACACAGGAGTGGTATGGTAGTGTCGTGATTAAGTTACTGCATTGGTAATCCAGAGGCTTGAACTAATAACCCAGAGAACGTGAGTTCAAATCCCACCGAGGGCAGTTTGAGAATTTGAATTCAGTTTAAAAAATCTGGAAATATAAAAATCTGGGATCAGTAGAAGTGACCATGAAGCTGTCGGATTGTCGTAAAAACCCAACTGGTTCACTAATGTCCTTTAGGGAAGGAAACCTGCCGTCCTTACCCAGTCTGGGCCTATATGTGACTCCAGTCCCACGCCAGCGTGGTTGACTCTTAACTGCCCTCTGAAGTGGCCAAGCAAGACACTCAGTTTGTATCAAACCCGCTACCAACAGTTCAAGAAGGCGGCTCACCACCACCTTATCAGGGCACCTAGGGACGAGCGATAATTACCGGTCTTGCCAGCGGCGCCCACATCCTGAGAATGAATAAATTAATAAAACGCCGTGACCTTTTACCTCTCCGACAGCTTTCATCTCCTCACTGAATGAAGCTGCTGTCTGCTGAGCTTTCCCCGTTTCCAACACCAGCTTCATTAGCGTCTGGCGGCCGGCCTTGAACTCCAGCTCCTGATTGACCAAAGCTTCCTCCAGCGTGGCTATCTTCCTCTCCCACAAGAGGTGCTCCTGGAACAGCTCAGACGCCTGGATTCAACGAACACCCACATGATTCATTCAGAACACCAGCCCAGCTCACAAACCCAAAAATACCTTTGAGCCTCTCAAACCAGCCCCCAACGTGCCTGTGTATTTCAGGGCAAACTCCCAACCTCGGGATCTGAATCGGGCGTGAAACAAATAATATTTATAATGGGCCAGTCAATCGCCCATGGAACTGCTCACAGGAAGTCACGGCCAAGTGTAGTTTTCAGGGTTGGAGAGAAGGGGGATAAACGGACCAGGGTAGGGGAGAGACAGAGAGAGGAAAGGAAGGGAGAGGTTAGGGAGGAGTGGGGTGAGAGGCAGATTGGAGGGGGTAGCGGATGAGAGGAATAGCTGGGAGGGGGGGGGAGAGAGAACAGGGCGGGGGGGGGAAGCCGTGCAGAAGAGTTTCGGCAGTGAGGAGCGATTGGAGGCTCTGCCGGGGAGCAGTGAGGACAAGGAACACTTCTGGAGGGAGGAGCTTGGCAGCCCACATACATTATGTAAGCGGGAGGGGGTGGGTTACGTTGGCGGAGTAAACTAACTCCCGTGAATGGGGTGGGGGCTGCCTCACAAAATTGCAGGTCTGGGGGCCACTGTCAATAATGTTCCGCAAAGCAGTCTGACAAGAGGCTCGGGATTGCAGCTCACGAATCTACTGCATCAAGGGCCTGGTACAATAACACAGCAATGTACCTCCAATATACCAAATGTTGGGGAAGAGTTTGTTGTGTAACCTGTGCTTTAAAAAAAGGTGAGACAAAAATTGTGTATTTACGTAAAGGAACCTGGATTACTAGACAAGTTGAGTGATGCAGTTTTCATGGAAACATGGACTACACCATTACATAAGAGTCCCAGAAAATGTAATAAAATTACAATTGGACGAAATCAGTCGCTGAAAATCAGGGGCCCTGATAATACTGGAGGGATTGTTCACATTTGACAGAGGTGAAAACCTGGCGGGAACGGATTGAACGCCTGTTATATTCCCGCCCATTATACACCACCCACTATAGACCCGCCCATTATACACCACCCACTATAGACCCGCCCATTATACACCACCCACTATAGACCCGCCCATTATACACCACCCACTATAGACCCGCCCATTATACACCACCCACTATAGACCCGCCCATTATACACCACCCACTATAGACCCGCCCATTATACACCACCCGCTATAGACCCGCCCATTATACACCACCCGCTATAGACCCGCCCATTATACACCACCCGCTATAGACCCGCCCATTATACACCACCCGCTATAGACCCGCCCATTATACACCACCCGCTATAGACCCGCCCATTATACACCACCTGCTGTACACCCGCCCATTATACACCACCCGCTATAGACCCGCCCATTATACACCACCCACTATAGACCCGCCCATTATACACCACCCACTATAGACCCGCCCATCATTCACCCCCCCGTTATAGACCCGCCCATCATACACACACCCGGTATACACCCCCCTCCGTTATACTCCCCCCGTTATACTCCCCGCCCGTTATACTCCCCCCGTTACACACCCCCGTTATACTCCTTGCCCGTTATACACCCCCCGTTATACTCCCCCCGTTATACTCCCCGCCCGTTATACTCCCCCCGTTATACACCCCCGTTATACACCCCCGTTATACTCCCCCCGTTATACTCCCCGCCCGTCATACTCCCACCCGCTTGACGCCATGCCACCGTTCCCTGTAAGCTGCGTACGTTCGCGACCGCGCAGCAGTCTGTTGAACGCCACGCACTTTGGCACTCCGTACGTGCACGGCCAGAATAAAAAGTACGGTTAGCAGAAGGCCCGAGAGCAGAGGGGAGCGAGGGGAGAGGGTACACCCGGTCAGAGGGTCCGAGAGCGGAGGGGAGCGAGGGGAGAGGGTACACGCGGTCAGAGGGCCCGAGAGCGGAGTGGAGCGAGGGGAGAGGGTACACGCGGTCAGAGGGTCCGAGAGCGGAGGGGAGCGAGGGGAGAGGGTACACGCGGTCAGAGGGTCCGAGAGCGGAGTGGAGCGAGGGGAGAGGGTACACACGGTCGGAGGGCCCGAGAGCGGAGAGGAGCGAGGGGAGAGGGTACACGCGGTCAGAGGGCCCGAGAGCGGAGTGGAGCGAGGGGAGAGGGTACACGCGGTCAGAGGGCCCGAGAGCGGAGAGGAGCGAGGGGAGAGGGTACACGCGGTCAGAGGGCCCGAGAGCGGAGGGGAGCGAGGGGAGAGGGTACACGCGGTCAGAGGGCCAGAGAGCGGAGGGGAGCGAGGGGAGAGGGTACACGCGGTCAGAGGGTCCGAGAGCGGAGGGGAGCGAGGGGAGAGGGTACACGCGGTCAGAGGGTCCGAGAGCGGAGAGGAGCGAGGGGAGAGGGTACACGCGGTCAGAGGGCCCGAGAGCGGAGAGGAGCGAGGGGAGAGGGTACACGCGGTCAGAGGGTCCGAGAGCGGAGGGGAGCGAGGGGAGAGGGTACACGCGGTCAGAGGGTCCGAGAGCGGAGAGGAGCGAGGGGAGAGGGTACACGCGGTCAGAGAGCCCGAGAGCAGAGGGGAGCGAGGGAAGAGGGTACACGCGGTCAGAGGGCCCGAGAGCGGAGAGGAGCGAGGGGAGAGGGTACACGCGGTCAGAGGGCCCGAGAGCGGAGAGGAGCGAGGGGAGAGGGTACACGTGGTCAGAGGGCCCGAGAGCGGAGAGGAGCGAGGGGAGAGGGTACACGCGGTCAGAGGGCCCGAGAGCGGAGAGGAGCGAGGGGAGAGGGTACACGCGGTCAGAGGGTCCGAGAGCGGAGGGGAGCGAGGGGAGAGGGTACACACGGTTTTTACACAGTTGGCGTCAACTCACACAGGCAGAAATTGAAGAAGTGACGTCACAGGTGGGTGATTGATTGGTGAGCGTTGTCAAAACTTACACTATACAATGCATTAACACCCAAACATAATCTGGTCAAGTATCCCTTCATGCACTTCCACAGTGTCACTTTTTTTCTCTCTCTAAGTCAGGGCAGGTGATTAACTAAGAGCTTAAATCAATAACTTAAACTAGATAAATTAATTAGTTAATAAAACCAAAATGTGGGGAAATATGAGGTTATTCACTTTGGTGGGAAGAATAGAAAAACAGAATTTTTTTAAATGGTGAGAAACTATTAAATGTTGGTGTTCAGAGAGATTTGGGTGTCCTCGTACAAGAAACACAAAAAGTTAGCATGCAGGTACAGCAAGCAATTAGGAAAGCAAATGGCATGTTTGGCTTTTATTGCAAGGGGGTTGGAGTACCAGAGTGAGGAAGTCTTACTACAGTTGCACAGGGCTTTGGTGAGGCATCACCAGGAGTACTGTCTACAGTTTTGGTCTCCTTATCTAAGGAAGGATATACTTTCCTTGGAGGCAGTGCAGTGAAGGTTCACCAGATTGATTCCTGGGATGAGAGGATTGTCCTATGAGGAGAGATTGAGTAGAATGGGTCTATACTCTCTGGAGTTCAGAAGAATGAGAGATAATCTCATTGAAACATATAAGATTCTGAGGGGGCTTGGCAGGGTAGATGCTGGGACGTTGTTTCCCTTGGCTGGAGAGTCGAGAACTAAGGGGCATAGTCGCAGAATAATGGGGCGGTCATTTAAGACTAAGATGAGGAGGAATTTCTTCACGCAGAGGGTTGTGAACTTTTGGAATTCTCTACCCCAGAGGGCTGTGGATGCTCAGTCATTGAATATATTCAAGGCTGAGATATAGATTTTTGGACTCTAGGGGAATCAAGGGATACGGGGATCGGGCAGGAAAGTGGAGTTGAGGTCGAAGATCAGCCATGAACCGATTGAATGGCGGAACAGGCTCGAGGGGCAGTATGGCCTACTCCTGCTCCTATTGCTTATGTTTAATTAAACTGTTCCCTATCCCCAGATTCACACTGACTGATTTGACAGCTGTTTTGTATTTCTGACTCAATTTAAAAATTCTGATTGCGCACGATTTATTTCTGTTTGAATCATAGTCATTAAACTGATTCAACAAAAAGCTGACTGGAATCGTTCCCATCAGATAATTTTTAATAAAATATAACCAGACTGGTCTGCTCAATCCTAGTCCAACTTAAGAAACCCATTTCATAAATTATGTGAATTTATCAGCCAATATAACATTAAATTGTTACAATTATCCGTTTGCTCTGTTTGTTATTTAACATGAATAATGTTTTCTAAAAAGATGTTCTAATCGAAGTTGTGATATTTTTTACAGTGGTGCACACAATCTTTATATCGGTGCACAAACTCAAACTCATTCCGCACACGGCCAAAAAAAACTGGAGGGGACATTGCGCCATGCCCGATTTTTGTTTTCCGTCAATGGTTACGGTGTGCAACGGGGCCGCCGATTCACTATCGCACGTCTCACTCTATCAACGAAGACCGATTTCACCCCCTCTGACTTCAGGAACCATGAAGGAGTGTCTGACATTTCCAGCACACCATTTTCTGTCACTGTCCATGATACATCGGAGGAGTTCCAAATGGTAGTTATTGAACCACAGTGCGCGACACGCTTGTTATAGAATCATAGAACGGTTGCAGCACGGAAGGAGGCCATTTTGGCCCATCGAGTCCTTGCCAGCTCTCTGCAAGAGCAATCCAAAAAAATAGGAAGATATTGTTGAAGGATAAGTTTTGCAATATTGGCGTTACCAAGTCTCATCAACACCTGGCACCAAATTATCCCAAACTGAAGTCCTTTGTGGTGATAATTCTTTTCATGTTTGGGACCACGTACACGTGTGAACGAGTATTCTCCCTCACGGACGTCAACAAGTCTAAACCACATTCTCAACTTTGTGACATAAACCTGACCTCGGGACTCAAGACGGGCCTCAGCCCAGTCATCGTTCCAAATGCTGGTACAATGGATCAGGCCAAGAGGTGCCAGGAGCAGCAGCGGCAGTGAATAGGAGGAACAGGAGGAGGCCATTCAGCCCCATCGAGCCTGTTCCGCCATTCAGTCAGATCACAGCTGATCTGCACCTCAACTCCATTTACCCGCCTTTGCTCCATATCCCTTGACACCCTTACCCAACAAAAATCTTTCAATCTCAGTCTCGAAAGTTTCAACTGACCCCCCCAGCACCCACAGCCTTTTTCAGGGAGAGAATTCCAGATTTCCTCTACCCTTTGTGTGAAAGAGTGCTTCCTGATTTCACTCCTGAACAGCCTAGCTCTAATTTTAAGATTGTGTCCCAAATCCTTAAATAAATCTAAATCAAATCTAAATGTAAGTAAGTACCAGCATGGTTTATCTTTATTTATTCTATTTTAATAACTGTGTCCCACGCCAAGTGCTAGGATATCGAATTGGGTCCAGTGTATAAATTGCGAATGACGACCCTGGTCTATTATGACTCACAGAGTTAGATTCTCGACGGTAACTTCACCTGAAATGGGAAGCATCAGCAATGGAGAATGAGGCTAACCGGCAATGAGGCTAACCGGCCGCTTCACCACCGTGACCTGGACTAACTGTGCCCCGGGTCAAACGCCACGGCGGGTGGGGGGGAAGAGGGGGAGGGGAGACTTTCACCAGTGACACTGGCAGAGCTCTCAACAACAACAACTTGCATTTATATAGCACCTTTCATGTAGTGAAACGTCCCAAGGCGCTTCACAGGAGCGTAAATCAGACAAAAATTTGACACCGAGCCACATAAGGAGATATTGGGACAGGTGACCAAAAGCTTGATCAAAGTGGTAGGTTTTAAGGAGCGACTTTAAGGAGGAGGAGAGAGAGAGGCGGAGAGGCGGAGGGAGGTTCAGGGAGGGAATTACAGAGCTTAGGGCCGAGGCAGCTGAAGACACGGCCGTCAATGGTGGAGCGATTAAAATCGGGGATGCGCAAGAGGCCAGAATTGGAGGAGCGCAGAGATCTCGGAGGGTTGCAGGGCTGGAGGAGGTTACAGAGACAGGGAGGCCACGGAGGGATTCGAAAACAAGGATGAGAACTTTGAAGCTGAAATCGAGAGCAGACTCTGGACTCCTTCAGTCGGGTTCCTGAGGAAAAGCTTCGTTCAGATGCTGATTTGAAGCACTCTGACGGATTATGCAAGTTTGCTAATTTCCCTTTCAAGTGTGCCAGAAACTTGATGATCAATGACAACTCCACATTCCTCACACGCCCTCCACTTACTCCCTGCTCAGTGAACCCCTTATTGTTTCACTTAAGATATTTGATTTTATAACTGTCTCAAGATGTTGGCGAGCTGGGAAAATCAGAAGCTCCAGCTGCTGGCTTCAATCTTCATGAAAACCTCCGCTCTCTCCACGAGCAACCATTTTGTGGCTAAGGGATATGATCACTTTTTTTTTAAATAAAGAAATGCTGGGTTTGAGGACATGACCGTGTGTGGGTCACATGTTCTTTCTACACTGCTGCTTACGGCAATTTGTTTCTTATTTGTTCATGGGATGTGGGCGTCGCTGGCGAGGCCAGCATTTATTGCCCATCCCTAATTGCCCTTGAGAAGGTGGTGGTGAGCCGCCTTCTTGAACCGCTGCAGTCCGTGTGGTGACGGTTCTCCCACAGTGCTGTTAGGAAGGGAGTTCAAGGATTTTGACCCAGCGACGATGAAGGAACGGCGATATATTTCCAAGTGAGGATGGTGAGTGACTTGGAGGGGAACGTGCAGGTGGTGTTGTTCCCATGTGCCTGCTGCCTTTGTCCTTCTAGGTGGTAGAGGTCGTGGGTTTGGGAGGTGCTGTTGAAGAAGCCTTGGCGAGTTGCTGCAGTGCATCCTGTGGATGGTACACACTGCAGCCATGGTGCGCTGGTGGTGAAGGGAGTGAATGTTTAGGGTGGTGGATGGGGTGCCAATCAAGAGGGCTGCTTTGTCCTGGATGGTGTCGAGCTTCTTCAGTATTGTTGGAGCTGCACTCATCCAGGCAAGTGGAGAGTATTCCATCACACTCCTGACTTGTGCCTTGTGGATGGTGGTAAGGCTTAGGGGAGTCAGGAGGTGAGTCATTCGCAGCAGAAGACCTGCTCTTGTGGTCCAGTTAAGTTTCTGGTCAATGGTGACCCCCAGGATGTTGATGGCGGGGGATTCGGCAATGGTAATGTCGTTGAATGTCAAGGGGTGGTGGTCAGACACTCTCTTGTTGGAGATGGTCATTGCCTGGCACTTGTCTGGTGCGAATGTTACTTACCACTTATGAGCCCAAGCCTGGATGTTGTCCAGGTCTTGCTGCATGCGGGCATGAACTGCTTCATTATCTGAGGGGTTGCGAATGGAACTGAACACTGTGAAATCATCAGCGAACATCCCCATTTCTGACCTTATGATGGAGGGAAGGTCATTGATGAAGCAGCTGAAGATGGTTGGGCCTGGGACACTGCCCTGAGGAACTCCTGCAGCAATGTCCTGGGGCTGAGATGATTGGCCTTCAACAACCACTACCATCTTCCTTTGTGCTAGGTATGACTCCAGCCACTGGAGAGTTTTCCCTCTGATTCCCATTGACTTCAATTTTACTAGGGCTCCTTGGTGCCACACTCGGTCAAATGCTGCCTTGATGTCAAGGGCAGTCACTCTCACCTCACCTGTGTAATTCAGCTCTTTTGTCCATGTTTGGACCAGGGCTGTAATGAGGTCTGGAGCCGAGTGGTCCTGGTGGAACCCAAACTGAGCATTGATGAGCAGGTTATTGGTGAGTAAGTGCCGCTTGATAGCACTGTTGACGACACCTTCCATCACTTTGATGATTGAGAGTAGACTGATGGGGCGGTAATTGGCCGGATTGGATTTGTCCTGCTTTTTGTGGACAAGACATACCTGGGCAATTTTCCACATTGTCGGGTAGATGCCAGTGATGTAGCTGTACTGGAACAGCTTGGCTAGAGGCGCAGCTAGTTCTGGAGCACAAGTCTTCAGCACTACAGCCGGGATGTTGACAAAGGGCAGCCGGAGTCGAAGGGACAGGAATGCGATTTTAAAAATTAATTCTCGGGATGTGGGCATCGATGGCAAGTTCGGCATTTATTGCCCATCCCCTAATTGCCCTTGAGAAGGTGGTGGTGAGCCGCCTTCTTGAACCGCTGCAGTCCGTGTGGTGAAGGTTCTCCCACAGTGCTGTTAGGAAGGGACTTCCAGGATTTTGACCCAGCGACGATGAAGGAACGGCCGATATGTTTCCAAGTCGGGATGGTGTGTGACTTGGAGGGGAACGTGCAGGTGGTGTGGTTCCCATGCTCCTGCTGCTCTTGTCCTTCCTGATGGTGGAGGTCGAGAGGTTGGGAGGTGCTGTCGAAGAAGCCTTGGCGAGTTGCTGCAGTGCATCCTGTGGATGGTACACACTGCAGCCACAGTGCGCCGGTGGTGAAGGGAGTGAACGTTTAGGGTGGTGGATTGGGTGCCAATCAAGCGGGCTGCTTTGTCCTGAACTTCTTGAGTGTTGTCGCAGCTGCACTCATCCAGGCAAGTGGAGAGTATTCCATCACACTCCTGACTGGTGCCTTGTAGTTGGTGGAGATGTCCCAGCGTTGCCTCGGACTCTGATTCTGCTTTGCACGGGCACATTTTCGGCACTCCCGGCACTGGACTTCGCACAGTGGAAACGCACATCAGCAATTTGGGCTTGGGAGCAGCGCACCCAATCTGCAGCCCGCCCGTCTTTCCCACCGCGAAAGTAAATGGATGGAAAATCATGTACGCCCTACCAACCTCCACATCCGGATCCCTGATAGGCGATCATGTCTTGCAAAACTCTACACCTAACGGGCTAAACGGTAGCGTTTACACCACAGTGCAAAGTGGCTGAACGTAAATACAAACGGTCCCAGCACAATATAAATGGGCTATAAATACATAGGAACATGGAAATGTACAGCACTGGAATAGACCACTGCAATCCATCAGGGGGGAGTGTCCCAGTCCACAAAACATTATATCCTTCGAGACTGCTCCTGCCCTCTATCAAATTTTTCAGCAGGTGCTTCTCCAACTTAAGAACAGGAGGAGGCCATTCAGCCCCTCGATCCTGGCTCATCTGTACCTGAACTCCATTTACCCACTTTTGCTCCATATCCCTTGATACCCAACAAAAATCTATCAATCAGTAATGTGGTTGATTCTTAATCGACCTCTGAAATGGCCTAGCAAGCCACTCAGTTGTACAATCTCGCTACAAAAAGTCATAATAAGAATAAAACCGGACAGACCACCCGGCATCGGACCACTAGGCACCGGACACGACAACGGCAAAACACCAAGCCCAGTCGACCCTGCAAAGTCCTCCTCACTAACATCTGGGGACTTGTGCCAAAATTGGGAGACCTGAAGGACATAGCTGCCAGACTGGGCCTGCGGCAGGTGGTGAGCGAACCAACACGAGGGAAAAACTTACTTGACCTCGTCCTCACCAATGTACCCATCGCAGTTGCATCTGTCCATGACAGTATTGGTAGGAGTGACCACTGCACAGTCCTCGTGGAAACAAAGTCCCGTCTTCACACTGAGGACACCATCCAACGTGTTGTGTGGCACTACCACCGTGCTAAATGGGTTAGATTCAAAACAGATCTAGCAGCTCAAAACTGGGCATCCATGAGGCGCTGTGGGCCATCAGCAGCAGCAGAATTGTATTCCAGCACAATCTGTAACCTCATGGCCCGGCATATTCCTCACTCTACCATTACCAACAAGCCAGGGTGTCAACCCTGGTTCAAAGAGGAGTGTAGAAGAGCATGCCAGGAGCAGCACCAGGCGCACCTAAAAATGAGGTGCCAACCTGGTGAAGCTACAACTCAGGACAGCGGAAGCAACAGGCTATAGACAGAGCTAAGCGATTCCACAACCAACGGATCAGATCAAAGCTCTGCAGTCCTGCCACATCCAGTCGTGAATGGTGGTGGACAATTAAACAACTAACGGGAGGAGGAGGCTCTGCATACATCCCCATCCTCAATGATGGCGGAGTCCAGCACGTGAGTGCAAAAGATAAGACTGAAGCGTTTGCAACCATCTTCAGCCAGAAATGCCGAGAAGATGATCCATCTCGGCCTCCTCCCGATATCCCCACCATCACAGAAGCCAGTCTTCAGCCAATTTGATTCACTCCACGTGATATCAAGAAATGGCTGAGTGCACCGGATACAGCAAAGGCTATGGGCCCCGACAACATCCCGGCTGTAGTGCTGAAGACTTGTGCTCCAGAACTAGCTGCCCCTCTAGCCAAGCTGTTCCAGTACAGCTACAACACTGGCATCTACCTGACAATGTGGAAAATTGCCCAGGTATATCCTGTCCACAAAAAGCAGGACAAATCCAATCCGGCCAATTAACGCACCATCAGTCAACTCTCAATCATCAGCAAAGTGATGGAAGGTGTCGTCGACAGTGCTATCAAGCAGCACTTACTCACCAATAACCTGCTCACCGATGCTCAGTTTGGGTTCCGCCAGGACCACTCGGCTCCAGACCTCATTACAGCCTTGGTCCAAACATGGACAAAGGAGCTGAATTCCAGAGGTGAGGTGAGAGTGACCACCCTTGACATCAAGGTAGCATTTGACCGAGTGTGGCACCAAGGAGCGCTAGTAAAATTGAAGTCAATGGGAATCAGGGGGAAAACTCTCCAGTGGCTGGAGTCATACCTAGCACAAAGGAAGATAGTAGTGGTTGTTGAAGGCCAATCATCTCAGCCCCAGGGCATTGCTGCAGGAGTTCCTCAGGGCAGTGTCCTAGGCCCAATCACCTTCAGCTGCTTCATCAATGACCTTCCCTCCATCATAAGGTCAGAAATGGGGATGTTCGCTGATGATTGCACAGTGTTCAGTTCCATTTGTAACACCTCAGGTAATGAAGCAGTCCGAGCCTGCACGCAGCACGAACTGGACAACATCCAGGCTTGGGCTGATATGTGGCAAGTAACATTCGTGCCAGACAAGTGCCAGGCAATGACCATCTCCAACAAGAGAGAGTCTAACCACCTCCCCTTGACATTCAGCGGCATTACCATCGCCGAATCCCCCACCATCAACATCCTGGGGGTCACCATTGACCAGAAACTTAACTGGACCAGCCACATAAATACTATGGGTACAAGAGCAGGTCAGAGGCTGGGTTTTCTGCAGTGAGTGACTCACCTCCTGACTCCCCTAAGCCTTTCCACCATCTACAAGGCACAAGTCAGGAGTGTGATGGAATACTCTCCACTTGCATGGATGAGTGCAGCTCCAACAACACTCAAGAAGCTCGACACCATCCAGGACAAGGCAGCCCGTTTGATTGGCACCCCATCCACCACCCTAAACATTCACTCCCTTCACCACCGGCGCACCGTGGCTGCAGTGTGTACCATCCACAGGATGCACTGCAGCAACTCGCCAAGGCTTCTTCGACAGCACCTCCCAAACCCGCGACCTCTACCACCTAGAAGGACAAGAGCAGCAGGCACATGGGAACAACACCACCTGCACGTTCCCCTCCAAGTCACACACCGTCCCGACTTGGAAATATATCGGCCGTTCCTTCATCGTCGCTGGGTCAAAATCCTGGAACTCCCTCCCTAACAGCACTGTGGGAGAACCGTCACCACACGGACTGCAGCGGTTCAAGAAGGCGGCTCACCACCACCTTCTCAAGGACAATTAGGGATGGGCAATAAATGCCGGCCTCGCCAGCGATGCCCACATCCCATGAACGAATTTTTAAAAATCTCAGTCTTGAAAATTTCAATTGACCCCCTGGATCCACAGCCTTTTGGGGGAAGAGAGTTCCAGATTTCTACTACCGTTTGTGTGAAGAAGTGCTTCCTGATTTCACTCCTGGACGGCCTAGCTGTAATTTTAAGATTATGCCCCCTTGCTCTGTACTCCCCCGTCAGAGGAAATAGTTTCTTATGATGTAAGCTATCGAATCTCTTTATCATTTTAAAGACCTCGATCAGATCACCCATCAACCTCCTGAACTCAAGGGAATACAAGCCTAGTCTATGTAACTCGCTCAGCACAGCAATGTCTGGGTATTGCAATGGATTAGGCAATGACCTCTCACCTCTGGAACCTGGCTTCGAAATCCAGCCCAGACAGATGAGATGGAGATTTTATCTCTCTCTCTCTCTCTCTTACTCCTGGCCGTGAGCATCCCACGTGAAATGAGTCTGTGTTTTTTCACGCAGCGAGTTGTGATGATCTGTAATTCACTGCCTGAAAGGGCGGTGGAAGCAGATTCAATAATAACTTTCAAAAGGGAATTGGATAAATACTCGAATGGGAGAAATTTACAGGGCTACGGGGAAAGAGGAGGAGAGTGGGACTAATTGGATAGCTTTTTCAAAGAGCCGGCACAGGCATGATGGGCCAAATGGCCTCCTTCTGTGCTGTATCATTCTAACATTCTATTTCCACATCTCTCACTGATTCCTACAGCATGAAAGTGCGGCTAATTCAGAACCAATCATCACCAAACTGGCAATGTCACTCAGGGTTTCCAATGGCCCTCCGTGCACTGATGATAAGTTAAATGAACAGTCATTTTTTTCTCCCAGTTTCATTACTGTCTTCAAAGGGACACACAGGTCCCCTGCTGGGACTTAGATTGTCGCTGATTCACCTGTTAGCCCCTCTAATACGCATGTAATCTCTACGCTTACCACTCAGTGTGTCAATCCAGTAATGGATTGTACAAACGGGAGCACTGACAAAGGAGAGAAAGCGGAGAATAGCCCACCGTACTGACTAGGCTCCACAGATTAAAGACTCCACATCTGAAGTCACACAGCAACGCAAGGAGAACCCATCACCAAACAGATTTAAGCAGAGCTGGCAGCCTCAGTAACCCCTCCCCCAGCGCCCTGTGTTACTGACTGTATCTCTACTGATGATAATCCCTCTCCCTCACACTGTCACTCAGTCACCCCTCTGCCCCCAGCGCCCTGTGTCACTGACTGTATCTCCACTGATGTTAATCCCTCTCCCTCACACTGTCACTCAGTAACCCCTCTCCCCCAGCGCCCTGTGTTACTGACTGTATCTCTACTGATGTTAATCCAGCTCCCTCACACTGTCACTCAATAACCCCTCTCCCCCCAGCGTCCTGTGTTACTGACTGTATCTCTACTGATGTTAATCCCTCTCCCTCACACTGTCACTCAGTAACCCCTCTACCCCCAGCGTCCTGTGTCACTGACTGTATCTCTACTGATGTTAATCCCTCTCCCTCACACTGTCACTCAGTAACCCCTCTCCCCCAGTGCCCTGTGTTACTGACTGTATCTCTACTGATGTTAATCCCTCTCCCTCACACTGTCACTCAGTAACCCCTCTCCCCCCAGCGCCCTGTGTTACTGACTGTATCTCTATTGATGTTAATCCCTCTCCCTCACACTGTCACTCAGTAACCCCTCTCCCCCCAGCGCCCTGTGTCACTGACTGTATCTCTACTGATGTTAATCCCTCTCCCTCACACTGTCACTCAGTAACCCCTCTCCCCCCAGCGCCCTGTGTTACTGACTGTATCTCTACTGATGTTAATCCCTCTCCCTCACACTGTCACTCAGTAACCCCTCTCCCCCCAGCGCCCTGTGTCACTGACTGTATCTCTACTGATGTTAATCCAGCTCCCTCACACTGTCACTCAGTAACCCCTTCCTCCAACACCTTGATATTGTCACCAAACACCACTGTTTAAAGGAAAAGGTCTGGAATGAACAGAAATATATGAAGCAGAGAATGTGGATATGAACAGTTTGGAATTGATTTGTCTTCGTGAGCAAGTGTTTTCTGAACTGTGACTTGGGTTGTTTTCAGAACAACGCAGAGAGCAGAAAACACATCACATGGTCTGTCCCACACTCAGCCTTTATTACGACACTGACGCACAGTTCCCAGACTGTAACCCCCCCAAACAACATTCCCAAATATACTGTCTGTTTTCTCTCTGACTGGCAGAGAGGTGCAAGCAGCCAATAACAATGACCACACAGTGCTCATCCTGCCCAATCTCTCGTGTTAGAAACTGACATGAAGTCATTTTCAAGACAGTTCTTACACTGTTTGCTAACAGCTAATAAAGTACTTTTTGAAGTATAGTCACTGTTTTTGTGCGTGTGTGTATATATACACATATGTGTATCTGTGTATGTATGTGTATATGTGAATGTATGTGTGTGTCTATGTGAGTATTTATGTGTGCATATACGTGTGTGTATGTTGCATCGAGTTACATCAAAACTGCAGCACAGAAACAGGCCATTCGGCCCCACAGGTCTATCCCGGTGTTTATGCTCTACATGAGCCTCCTCTTTCCCTACTTCATCTCACCCTAGCAGCATATCCTTCTATTCCTTTCTCCCCCATGTGTTTATCGAGCTTCCCCTTAAATGCATCTACACTATTCACCTCAACTACTCCTTGTGGGAGTGAGTTCCACATTCTCACCATTCTCTGGGTAAAGAAGTTTCTCCTGAATTCTCTATTGGATTTATTAGTGACTATTTTATATTTATGACCTCTAGTTTTGGACTCCCCCACACAAATGTGTGTGTACGTGTGTGTATATTTGTGTATATACGTGTATGTGTATACATGTGTGCATATGTATGTATCTGGGTGTGCGTGTATATGTATCTGTATGTATGTATGTGTATATGTGTACATATGTGTATGCATCTGTGTGTGTATGTGTATATGTGTCTATACATGTATCTGTGTGTGTATGTGTATGTATCCATGTGTGTATACGTGTATATACATAGCAACATAGGAACAGGAGGAGGCCATTCAGCCCCTCGAGCCTGTTCCACCATTCAATGAGATTATGCCTGATCTGTATCCTAACTCCATCCACCCCGCCTTGGCTCTTAAATCCCTTAATACCCTTGGCCAGCAAAAATCCATCAATCTCAGATTTAAAATGATTAATTGAACTAGCATCTACTGCTTTTTATGGGAGAGAGCTCCACACTTCTACCACCCTTTGCATGAAGAAACGTTTCCAAACTTCTCTCCTGAATGGCCTGGCTCTGATTTTAAGGTTATGTTCCCTTGTCCTAGACTCCCCCCCCCCACCCCACCACCAGTGGAAAATGTTTCTCTCTATCTAACCCTCAAAGGGGAGTGGGAATCTGGAACTCTCTCCCCCAAAAAGCTTTTGATGCTGGGGGTCAATTGAAAATTTCAAAACTGAGATTGAAAGATTTTTGTTGGGTAAGGGTATTAAGGGTCACGGAAGCAAGGTGGGTAAATAGAGTTAGGATACAGATCAGCCATAATCTAATTGAATGGTAGAACAGGCTCAAGGGGCTGAATGGCCTACTCCTGTTCCGATGGGCAATGGCTCCAGACCGAGGCTGGGGCTTTAAACATTGCAGTGAGGGACACTGTCTCACCTTGCTGGTCAGAAAGTCGAGGGGATCGCGCTGACCCTCGGGGTCCATACTCAGGCCTCGGGCAAGCTTCTCGATGCCAGCGGTCAGTCTCCTCTCCGCACTTGCTGCCCTCTGGTCGCTCTGCTCCCTCACCCTCAGGTGCAGCCTGCGAAGGGTATTGAGCAACTGGGTCACATTGGCAGGATGCCCTGGGAATAGGAGCTGGCACTGGAGCCCAGATTGATATGCTCATTCCCGTTTAGAACGTCAATATTACAATCGTTCTGACATTTCCATCTCACCGATTCCCAGAGATTCTAACAACAGCGATGAGATTTCGTCATTAAAACCCTGTTTTCCCCCATCCACCGAGAGGGCGAAGGGAAAAGGAGCAGGAAGATCCCAGGTTCGGTGCTGAGTTAGCTGATCGCCCCCTAGGGCAGGAGTTGAGGTATTGCAATTGTCCTCAGTGCCCCCGCTCTGAAGACGGGGTCCAATCAGCTGGGATTCCAGCTCCTCATCTCACGTAAAGAGGTTTTCAACTTTAGGAAAGGTTTTTGATTGGTAAAAAGACCGAGGTAGCCTCATGGTTTTAGCACTGGACCAGCAACCCAGAGGTCAAGGGTTAACTATCCCAGAATGGCAACTTCTGAAAATAAATTAAATAAATCTGGCAGAAGGAAACAAATAACCATGAAAGCTGCCACATTGTTATAAAAATACAAGAGAGGAGCGGACCTGTACCCCAGTGAGAGTCAGCACCTTCAGGAGAGGAGGGGACCTGTACCCCAGTGAGAGTCAGCACCTTCAGGAGAGGAGGGGACCTGTACCCTAGTGAGAGTCAGCACCTTCAGGAGAGGAGAGGACCTGTACCCCAGTGAGAGTCAACACCTTCAGGAGAGGAGGGGACCTGTACCCCAGTGAGAGTCAGCACCTTCAGGAGAGGAGGGGACCTGTACCCCAGTGAGAGTCAACACCTTCAGGAGAGGAGGGGACCCGTACCCCAGTGAGAGTCAGCACCTTCAGGAGAGGAGAGGACCTGTACCCCAGTGAGAGTCAGCACCTTCAGGAGAGGAGGGGACCTGTACCCCAGTGAGGGTCAGCACCTTCAGGAGAGGAGGGGACCCGTACCCCAGGGAGAGTCAGCACCTTCAGGAGAGGAGGGGACCTGTACCCCAGTGAGAGTCAGCACCTTCAGGAGCGATGAGGAGGTAACTGGGGCTAAATAAATTTGGGGTTCCTTTGGACATATCGACCCCCTGTGCGTACCTGAGTCGTTCCTCCAGTTCCGATATCCTCTCTTTCAGATCCTGGTTCTCATCCTGCAGACTTCGGATGCTGCAGTTTGCCAGGGTCTTCTCGCTGGCCGTAGTGCCTGAGAATTCCTGGCTCTCCCTCATGCGGTCTTTCAGAGACCGGATCAGCGAGGCCTGTCGGGCATCGTGTTCCTTGTAATCCTCCAGCTCACCTCTCAGTTGCAGCAATGAAGCCTCTCTGGCCGTCAGCCTCTCTTGAAGATCCCTCACCTGCACCGCACATCGAACAGCAGTCAACAACCAACCTACACCAGCCAATCATCCAGTTTCCATACATTACAGCAGTGACTACACGAAAAAAAAGTACTTGATTGGCTGTGAAGCACTTTGGGACGTCCTGAAATGGGAGGTTCTTTCTTTTGTGTTTTTGTAAATTTCGATGACTTTTTGTTTCTCTCATTAAGGTGAGGAATGTCGTGGTTGAAGAACACTTTTGAGTTCCTGCTTTCTGGTGCCTATTGATCTTCCTGACTTGCCTTCATTCATCTTGTTACACTTCAACCATGAAACAGAGCGATCGGGGTGCGTTAAAACCAAGCCCCACTCAACAATTATAAATCTCCCACCACCAACGACAACAATTTGCATTTATATAGCGATTTTAAGGGAATTGGATAAATACTTGAAGGGAGAAAATTTGCAGGTCTATGAGGAAAGAGCAGTGGAGTGGGACTAATTGGATAGCTCTTTCAAAGAGCCAGCACAGGCACAAGTGACCTGTACCCCAGTGAGAGTCAGCATCTTCAGGAGAGGAGGGGACCTGTACCCCAGTGAGAGTCAGCACCTTCAGGAGAGGAGGGGACCTGTACCCCAGTGAGAGTCAGCACCTTCAGGAGAGGAGGGGACCTGTACCCCAGTGAGAGTCAGCACCTTCAGGAGAGGAGGGGACCTGTACCCCAGTGAGAGTCAGCACCTTCAGGAGAGGAGGGGACCTGTACCCCAGTGAGAGTCAGCACCTTCAGGAGAGGAGGGGACCTGTACCCCAGTGAGAGTCAGTACCTTCAGGAGAGGAGGGGACCTGTACCCCAGTGAGAGTCAGCACCTTCAGGAGAGGAGGGGACCTGTACCCCAGTGAGAGTCAGCACCTTCAGGAGAGATGGGGACCTGTACCCCAGTAAGAGTCAGCACCTTCAGGAGAGATGGGGACCTGTACCCCAGTGAGAGTCAGCACCTTCAGGAGAGATGGGGACCTGTACCCCAGTGAGAGTCAGCACCTTCAGGAGAGATGGGGACCTGTACCCCAGTGAGAGTCAGCACCTTCAGGAGAGCAGGGGACCATAATAAGGATTACTCATCTCATTGAACCTTTCCTACTGTTTTAGTCTGGATTGAATGGGGAGTTGCTGGGCAAACCACCCTGATCCTGGTCTCACTGTCTGCAAGAGTGTTTCAGTTGGGATTTACGATTTAAGATTGGCCTGTGGAGCAGGTTTTGAAAGGAATGGAGACGTCCTGGTTTATCTAAGAAAGGCCACTCTGTCTCGACTGCATCCTCTCAAGAGCAATCTTTGTCTTTGTTGCTTTGAAGGGCACACTCTCAATTACACTCCAGTGAAAGGCAACCCACTGGCACGGCACTCGGCTGTGATTCTGTGCCAGACAGCAACAAGCAATAAAGATCGTGCAGTAAAATCCCGACAGATCATCCAGATTGAGTGGAAGAGCTCGAGGCTGTTTATCTCTCCACTCCCACCATAGCTGTAGATGGAGAGACAATCGCCCAGAGAAAAGGCTTAGCCAAAGGACCCAATCGATGCTCTTCTAAGGTTAGGGTAGAAGGAGCTTTACTCTGTATCTAACCCGTGCTGTACCTGCCCTGGGAGTGTTTGATGTGACAGTGTAGAGGGAGCTTTACTCTGTATCTAACCCTGTACCTGCCCAGGGAGTGTTTGATGGGACAGTGTAGAGGGAGCTTTACTCTGTATCTAACCCTGTACCTGCCCTGGGAGTGTTTGATGGGACAGTGTAGAGGGAGCTTTACTCTGTATCTAACCCGTGCTGTACCTGCCCAGGGAGTGTTTGATGGGACAGTGTAGAGGGAGCTTTACTCTGTATCTAACCCGTGCTGTACCTGCCCAGGGAGTGTTTGATGGGACAGTGTAGAGGGAGCTTTACTCTGTATCTAACCCTGTACCTGCCCTGGGAGTGTTTGATGGGACAGTGTAGAGGGAGCTTTACTCTGTATCTAACCCTGTACCTGACCCTGGGAGTGTTTGATGGGACAGTGTAGAGGGAGTGGGTGACTAACCTGCTTTCTGGAGATGGGTCCCAATTTTAAATATTTTAATGAGGCCTCAAATTTTAGCTCTCTTTTAAATTTAACACCTGCAGGTCAGTTTTCCCAGGGCTCAGAAAACCCGGCAGCTGCAGGGAGGAGAGAGCAGCCAGCTCAAACAGGTAGATGCCTTTCCAGCACTGCTCGTGGGCCAGGAGGAGGAGTGATTCCCCCCCGACCCACAAAGCAAACACGTAAACTCCCCCACGATCAACCCCACACCCACCGCGATCGGACCCCCCCGCCAAGATCAGAACCCCCCACCAGTGCCCGACGCCCCTACGGACTCTTCAACTCCCCCGGGTACATGACCCCCCCCGCCAATGTACAACTCCCCCCTCCAATGTCTGACCCCATCGCGATCGCCCCCCAACCAAGATTGCCCCCGCCACCGAGTTCAGCCCTCCCCCCCCTCGCAATCGGACTCCCGCGATCGCCCCACCCGCCCCCCGGGATTGCCCCCCACCCCATGTCCGCTACCGGCCGCGGCCTGGTGCCACGGGGTCTACCCACCCGACAGCCTCTGAATATGGCCGGCTGCCGGGCGGGAAACGTAGAGAAAAG